>NC_133336.1:113258479-113558479 GCF_042186555.1 Aquarana catesbeiana
AATGTCAGAAAGGCCAAGATCATTGCAAAAGTGGTCAAGAGTCTGCATCGGAAATTCGGGGTACGACGATCGAAAGATCAGCTCAGGAAGCGGTGGTCGGACCTCAAATTACGAGAACATGAGCAGTACAGAAAGATCCGGAGAGTGCTGCAAAAAAGTAAGTAGTTGTGCTGTGTTACTATTCTTTTGATGTTTATTACGTTCCTGCTGCTCCATGTGCTTTTAGGAACTGTTGCACAGTTTAAAATGGCAACTTTCATGTTCATGGGCACATTATTCGTTCGTATCAAACATTTTTCTTTCGGCCTATAAAACACCATTGTTTAGGCCATATGCATTTGGCCACCATTTTTACGCCCTATACTTGTCTGAAACGAATTTGGTTGTGTAGATGGCTTTGTTACTACAAGTAGAATGAAATGCAAACTAGATTCTGTGTAAGGAGAGGACACTGAGCAGCTGTTTTCACATCTGGACACTGAAGCACTAGTGTGGGACACAAGAAGAACACCATTTTTATTAGGGAGCCACACAGGTGCTCCAGTGTATACTATGGGGGGTCTCCATCTGTGAAGCTTGTACCAAACAGGTAAAGTATTGAAGCTTGACAAAGGACACTGAAAATGCTACATTTTGGAACTCTGCTAAAATTGACAATTATACCCCACTTCCAAGCAATGTTTACTATTTCTAGTTCTGCCATCAAATATCTGTGTGCTAATTATACCATTTTGTTTTACATAGGGGATAAAAGACTCGGAAGACACCCCTCATCCGAGGAGACCAGAGACCCCCCCACCTCTGGAAGAAGGTGAAATCCCCCAACACAAGCTGAGCAGGAGGAAGAAGACGTGGTGGAACTAGTCACCACAACAGGTGAGTGTCTGCGACCACAGGCTCAGGTAAGAGATGGATGGCGGCATATTTTTTCCTTGTCAAAAGAAGTTTATTGAGTATACAATGTTATAAAGATACATAAAGATACATAAAGTAAGTTTACAAGGATCTATAAAGTAAGCTCATTGTTTTACAGTAGGGTTTATATAGGTAAATATCATGCAATTTCAAATATTAAACATTGGGTTCACGTAAACCTAAATTAAAGATATATATCATTTCCTTAGTTACTTTTGTAGGTATTTAAATGATTTATACCTACTATACATATTGTTTACAAGTAGAGTGTATATAGGTCAAATAAATTCTGATAATGAGCTTTAATCGTAAGGTGGAGAAAAGGAAAGAGAAAGAAGAAAAAGGGTTGAAAGGTAGAGGTATGGTCCACAAGGTTGTCCCGCTCGTCAGTTTATTATTCTTTTTAGTTCTCTTTGAAGCCTTAGAATGGGTGTCTCTGTAAGTCATTTAATCTGTTACCATGGCAACAGGACAGAGTCATTGAAATTTGACAGGAACTGTTGTTTTATCCAAGGATGCCAAAGTTTTTCAAATTTTGGAATTTGATTTTGATCGATGGCTACCATCTTAGCATGGGACATTGTATTATTCATTCTGTGAATTGTTTCTGCTAGTACCAATGTAGGAGATTTCCATGCCTTGGCCACTGTTTGTTTTGCAGCCGTTATTAGTTGGATCATAAGTTTGAATTGAGAGAGTGTTAACCATTCCGGTTTTAGATTAAGTAAAGTTAAATATGGATCTGGTTGTATTATTTTTTTAAATATTTTAGATGCAATCACGAAGACTTCCTTCCAGAAGGTTTGGATTACTGGGCACGTCCACCATATGTGTAAATATGTGCCTATTTCTGGGCATCCTCGAAAACAAAGAGTTGAGGTATTAGGTGAATATTTTGCCACTCTAGCGGGTACAAGGTACCAGCGAGTTAGGACTTTATAATTTGTCTCCAGTGCTAAGATGTTGGGTGAAGATGACTTAGATGTGAGCCATATATTAGACCAGTCCGTGTCTTCTAAAGTTCGTCCCAGGACCTCCTCCCACCTCTGAACGTAAGAGGGTTTATTAAGATTTGCTACTCCATATAATTGATTATAAAGTGATGAAATTGTACCTTTAGCAAATGGATCTTTTGTACAGATTGATTCAAAAATGGATAATTGGGATAATGGTGTATCCCCCTTTAGGAATGGTGTATAGAAATTTTTGATTTGGAGATATCTAAATATCTCAGAGTTTGGTAGATCATATTTTTCTCTAAGCGATGGGAATGAAAGGAATGATTGAGATGCTATGAAGTCATTTAGTGTCTGAATGCCTGATGTTGTCCAAGCTTTAAAAGAATTTGGGTAGATCCATGCCGGATAAAAGACCGGATTTCTGATAAAAGAAAGGAGAGGATTGTGTGGAGATTTAGGATCAAGCCATAATAAATTTGATATTAATAGAGGGTCATTTTCTGAAGCCTCTATAAATACCCATAATGGGATTTCCTGTTTTGCATGGTATTTGGACAGACTGGCCAAATGTGCTGCTCTGTAGTAGTTAGTAAAATTAGGGTATCCCAGGCCTCCTTTATTTTTGGGAAGATGTAGTGTGTGTATAGGTATACGTGGTTTAGAAGAGCCCCATATAAACGAAGTTGCTCTTTTTTGTACTATTCTCAAAAAATAGGAAGGAATTGGAATAGGGAGGACTCTGAATAGATAAAGCAATTTGGGTAGAATAGTCATTTTGATTGCATTAATCTTCCCTATCCAGGATAAAGGAAGTTGCGACCATTGTTTTATTAGATTTGTGATCTGTCTTAATACAGGAGGATAATTGGTTGAGAATAAGTCAGAATGAGATGCTGTTAAATGAATTCCAAGATATGGGATTGATTTTTCTGCCCATGTGAATGGGAGTGTAGCCCTAGCCGGGATCAATTCCATGTTTGTGAGTGAAATATTAAGCACTAGGCATTTCTTAGGATTAATCATAAGGCCGGATAGGGCTGCAAATCCATCAAGAGCTGGTATTAAGTTAGGACCAGAGACCTGTGGTGATGATAGAAAAAGTAATATATCGTCTGCAAATATACATAATTTGTGTGTAATACCTCCTACTTCAATGCCAGTTATAGTTTGGTTTGTTCTGATGTATTGGGCCATAGGTTTGAGTATAAGGGCAAATAATAAGGGAGATAATGGGCAACCCTGTCGGGTACCTCTTTCGATATTAAAGGCTTCAGATTTGTATCCAGCATATTTTATATAGGCTTTGGGTTTATTATATAATGCTTTGATCCATGTTAAAAAGTGTGGTCCAAAACCCCATTTTTGTAATGAATATTGCATATATTGCCAGGATACTGTGTCAAATGCCCTCTTAATATCGAGAGATAGAAAACATAAAGGGATTTTCCGTTTTTTAGCAATATGTGCCAATAACACTGCCCTGCGTATATTATCGCCTGCCTGTCTATTTGGCATGAAGCCTACTTGATCTCTATGTATTAATTTTCCTATAACGCTATTGAGGCGTTTTGCTATTATTTTTGCTAATAATTTAATATCGAGGTTTAACAGAGAGATAGGCCGATAATTCACACAGGAAGTATCATCAGAAAGGGGTTTTGGGATCATACAAACAATTGCCATTAGTGTTTCTTGCCGAAAAGAATGTCCATCTAGAAGTTTGTTAAAAGTTTCAGTGAGAATGGGAGAGAGTATTTCTGAGAATGTTTTATAGTATAAAGCCGAGTAGCCGTCTGGGCCTGGTCTTTTGTTAAGTTTTAGGTCTTTTATGGCGTTAGCAACTTCATCTATAGTTATAGGCTCATCCAAACTGCTTTTTTGATTCTGAGATAACTCAGGTAAGGTTATTTTTGAGAAGAAGGATTCAGCTTCTGTAGGATTAAATTCATTGTTTGTCTTGTATAAAGTTGCGAGATGTGAGTGAAATTTATGGACTATTTTAACTGGATTACAAGTGTAAACATTTTTTGATAATTTCAAACGTATTGGTTTGAAAGATTTGTTAGTTGAATTTAATGCCCGAGCCAAATATGTACCTGGTTTGTTTGTATTCATGTAGAAATTGTGTTTGGAGCGTTTGAGGGATTTATCAACTGACTCAGTGAGAAATAGATCGTATTCCAATCTAGATTTTTCCAGATGAGATTTTGTACTCTGAGATGGATTATCTTGAAATGATATGTAGGCTGCATTAAAACTGAGTTCTAGTTTTTTTGCTAGATTTTTGCGTTCCCGTTTAAATAGTGCCATTTGTCTTTGTATTGTACCACGCAAGACAGGCTTATGAGCTTCCCACAGTGTTATTGGGGAGATGTCTGTTGTGTTATTAATTGATATGTATTCCTTTAAAGCTTGTTCAATGGCCATCTGATGTAGTGGGTGTTTGAGCATTATGTCCGGTAAGTACCACGTTGGGTCATGCGCTTTTGGTATGGCTGAGGCTATAGTAGTGTATACTGCATTATGGTCAGACCACGGAATCGGAATTATATCTGATGCAATAATTTCTGGTATCATTCCTATTGTTAGAAAAATATGATCTATTCTGGTGAAGGTTTGATGAGGGTGCGAGAAATAAGTGAATTTCTTTTTCATTGGGTTACTTTCTCTCCATGAATCTACCAGATTGTATTAGGAAAGAAGTTGAGAAAAAGGTAATCTAGAGGTTATTTTGGATGGTGTAAAAGGTGATTTATCTAGAAATGGGAGGAGGACCTGGTTCGACTCCCCACACATTATCACTGTTCCTATTTTGTGTGTATTAATCACTTGTAATATATGTGAGAGGAATGGTGTAGGTTGTTTGTTAGGAGCGTAGTAGGAAATCACCGTGATTGCTGTATCCATTATATAACCCATGAGTATCAGGTATCTACCTTCTGGGTCTTTAATTTCTGATGATAAGGTGAATGGTGTGGATCGGTGAAATGCAATTAGAGTTCCCCTTTGCTTGGTACAGGCAGAAGCCGTGTAAATTTGTTGATAAAAAGGAGAAATATATTTTGGAGTAGAATCTTTGGTGAAGTGTGTTTCTTGGAGGCATACTATGTGAGCCTTCTTGTTATGGAAAGTACGGAAGGCTTTGGTCCTTTTTTGAGGGACATTTATTCCCTGAACATTCAGGGAAAGTATATTCAGTGGTGCCATGGCAATAGATCAAATAGTTTTAACTTACTTTTTGTTATGCAGAGCTGACTGCGCAGATCAACCTGTGTGGACTGAAGAGATGAATAGATAGAAAAGAAACCAGTGAATTCTGGAGTAAAGAGTAAACAAAAAACATATGAGATCAGATGATACATTGTATAAATTATTTTTTGCAAGTAATCACAATTTACCCGTGAAAGAGAATAAATATCTCTCTCAGGGGAATAAGTGCCTTCGTCACACTCCCACATAATATGGTTGGGAGAATGAGGAGGGCTAATGGGGGTACACGGATCTTCCGCTTACAGGAGAGAAGTGCTATGTCAAAAGACATCAAAATGATGTTTCATTAATTGGAGTGCAGAATATAGTTTTTGTTGAAATTATTTATTCCAGGGTGGTTGTATATGGTTAGTCTTGCCCTAGGCTAAATAATTCAGTTAGAAAAGTACTGTTAATAACTTTGGTATTGATGAAGATAGTTTGAATTATTTTGGGATTTTAACCCTTTTAGAGTAAACAATTACATATTTTATTCATATGTAACTGTTTAGATATGTTAACTCATAAAATTGAGGTTATATTGCTTCAGATTAGAATAAACAAAAACATAATTCTAGGAACTAGTTAGGTAATAATATATTTGTTTTAAGAAAAGAAAGAAAAAGCTTCCATTACTTCTGGATTATTGAACATATTTGTCCTAAAAAGTAATAAATCTATTGTTATTACCTGATAATATATAACTGAACAAGAATTTCCTTATTTCACTTATATATTCTAAGGCTATATGAATCAGAAGTAATAAGAAATATAACTGGAATGTAACATGATCCCACACAGTGTGTGACTATCAGAATGCAGTTACATTCAATTATAAATATAGGTTTTTTATAGAGAACCATCTCTTAGTATAATAAATGAAGAGATATCAGGAATTAGGATGTCAGTCCATTGAATCTTCTTGGTCCATGGATGATGTGGCATAACGGCCTCTTTTGTGAGAATGATGATTCCCATTTTGTTCTGAAATTTTCTGGGTGCTGCCTGAAGGTGAAGATGACGCCATTCTTCTGCGTGTGGGAGTGTTGCTGCTTGTGGGTTCTGTCAGATTTAATTTTAAAAGGGTTTGTTGTAGTTCATCTGCTGATCTGCTTCTGTAAATTGTACCTTGGTAGTTAAATCTGACTGAAAAGGGGAAGCCCCATTGATACATAATGTTGTGGCGTTGCAGTTCCATTAGTTGGGGTTTCATGGATCGTCTTTTAGTAATAGTAAGTTGGGATAGGTCAGCAAAAATTTGATAATTGTGTCCTTGAAAATTAAGTTCCTTTTTTTCTCTTGCAGCAATTAGTATTTGTTCTTTCGTTCTGTAATAATGAAATTTTGTGATTATATCACGTGGGGGTCCATCTTTCTTTTTGGCTGTGAGGGCTCTGTGTACTCTGTCCAGTTCTAAACGTTCAATAGGGATATCTGGCTTTAGTTCTTGTAATAGAGCAGTAATAGTAGATTGCAGGTCTGTCACAGTTTCAGGTATTCCCCTTATGCGCAAGTTTGAACGTCTGGCTCTATTTTCGTAATCTTCGAGCTTAGTTTGAAGTATTAAATTCTCTTTTTTTAATTGTTCCAATTCTGTTATATTTTCTTGGGTTGTAATTTCAATTTCATCCATTTTTATTTCTAAGGCTGCGGTGCGGTTTCCCAGCTCTCTTATTTCTTTGGTTAGGCTTTTTGTTATTTGGTCTGAGGTTTGTTTTAAAGCCTTATGAAGCATCTTTTCAAATTGTAATAATATTACTGGGGATACTGAGGAGGCTTGTGGAGAAGTTTGTGAGAGGATTTGTTCTGTATCTGACTCAAATGGAGAGTCTTGCTGTGACATTTTCTGTCTGTGAGAGCGCCCTGATGCTGTATCTTGTGAGGTGACTGGAGCTGCTTCAGCTGCAGTGAGTGCCTGTGAGCTCTTTGTGAGGTGATTTTTATTTCTGCCACGGTTTCCTCCCAGTACCATATTTCCTGCCCAAACTTTCACAGTTTGTTCCCTGTGGCAAAAAGGTTCAAATGGATACCTTTTGAGCCTGCAGGCTCCGCTTTGTCCTTCTCTTCTCTCATCAGCGGTGTGGAGCTCTAACAATGCATGCCTGCTCTGCTAGGCTCCGCCTCCTGCCCCTCGGTGGCATATTTTTGATACCTAATTTTTTTTTGGGGTTCCTCTCTTTTTAGGTGATCGTAATGTTGTGGATCTAGATCCTTTCACATCCGAAAGTGCCCAGATCCTGATCGGGGAGATCATGGGGTGTAATTTACAATTGGAAAACATCAAGAAAAACATCAATGATGTTATGCTAAAAAATATAAACATCATTGATGTTTTGGGGCGAGTTTAAAGCCCCTCCAAATCCCTTTGTTTTTTGGTGTGCTACAATGTGAAAAATGTTTTTGTGATTTTTCCCAAAGCCAAATTTGGATGATGCACACAGTGTGTCAACATGTGCTATCTGCCATCACGAGAGATCAATGGACGCGTTTTGGGGGTGCAACCCCTTCCTCAATAATAAAGGAGCTGAGAGGAAGGGGTTTCTCACCCCAAACACGTCCCTTGATCCCCCGTGATGGCAGCTAGCACATGTTGAAATTCGTAAATTGGTGTGCATCTTCCAAATTTGGCTTTTCCTGGGGTGACTTCACCCCATCTGAACGCAATATCAAACACAGTTCCTAAATACTCATGTATGATATTTCCTTCAAATTCTAGCAAATGTGAACTTTGTAAGTTCAAGATTTGTGTCTTTCTTGTTGGTTTTACACATGCCTGTTTTATCTTAAATGGACATTTCTATTTTTGATAATGTTACCCCAAAAATTGTTAGACAACAAACATGTTGGTTTGTTTGAAAAACCTTTGGTAAATGCACATGTGATTGTGCAGGTATTAAAAAGTGTGTTAATCAAGAATGTGTGGATTATTGTGTCAACGCTAAAACACTTTGGTGGTGATGTAATTGGCGTTTTCAGTGAAAATGGGGGTTATTTCCTAAGAGCAAATCCTCTTGGCACTACAAGTGCAGTTTCAGTGCAGTTGCAAGTGCACTTGTAGTGAAAAGTGTCTTTGCATTTTGTCAATAACACCCAACAGTGCTTTGTATAAGGTTACACAATCACGCCATTTTCTGGACTCAACACATTTCTGTCAGGGTCAGCTAAAACAAACACAAGCAGTAAATGTCCACAAAGAATTTCTTTTTTTTGCTTTTTTATTTGAAAAAGGCTTCACATATTTGCTGGCATATTGATGGCCCCCCTACCCGCAAAGAATTCCAGGTATCGTAACCAGACATCACGGGCACTCAGGGAGAGCAAGCCAGGATGGCCGCTTTCAAGCGCCGTCAGTGTTGTTTCAGGTATCATTCCGGCCTCAGGCCCAACAGAGCCAGCATAGTTGGCCAAATGTTTCCTTAAAAAGTTATGGAGAATACAGCACGCCATGATGATATGATTAAGTTTATACTCCGCCATATGGATAGGTGTCAGAAATAGGCGGAACTGGCTGGCCAGGATTCCAAATGTGTTCTCCACCACTCTTTGGGCTCTGGCCAGCCGGTAATTAAAATCCCTCTTTTCCGGGGTGAGGGTCCTCACAGGGAATGGCCGCATAAGATGGTCCCCCAGCGCAAACGCTTCATCAGCAACAAACACAAATGGGAGTCCTTCCACATTGTCCTCTGAAGCTGGCAAGTCCAAGCTGCCATTCTGAAGACGCCTGTAGAACTCCGTCTGGGCGATGACTCCACCATCAGACATCCGGCCATTCTTCCCCACGTCCACATAAAAGAAGTCGTAATTAGCCGACACCACCGCCAACATCACTATACTATTGAACCCCTTATAGTTGAAATAGTACGACCCCGAGTTGGGTGGTGGGACGATGTGGACATGTTTCCCATCAATTGCCCCTCCGCAGTTAGGAAAGTCCCACCGCTGGACAAAGTGGGAGGCCACAGTCTGCCATTCCTGTGGCGTGGAAGGAAACTGTTGAGGAAAACAAAAATAAATGAGTATTTTTGCACATAAACATGGCAAGCAGATTAGACAAACATTCTTGGCCAACCTCCAGATAGCATTTAGTAAGGGGAATTTAACAATGCCAAAGTATAAGGTACACCTATCATATCCCCCACCCCCCCCCATGGGCCATTTCTAACATTATGGGGGGGTGTGGAAATCTTGGACAGGTAACCCTCTTCACTTCATTGAGAGATGAATGCCTAAATACAGGGTATTACTTGGAACAGCCCCTCCTTAGTTACACTATTGGCAGCCCACTGGACAGGTAAGAAGTGTCATAATACAAAGATATAAATACACACTGTACACATTTGAGGACATTTGGACAGTCTGCTATTACCTGTCAAGATAGTAATAGGATACAAAAACTTAAAACAATACCATTTGAAAGTATACAGGCAGGCCCTTGCACTACATGCTTTGGGGAATTCATCCATAAATCTGAGCACAAAAGAGATGGGTATAGTGTGTATGGGTTTGGCAAAGTCAGCAGATAGATGATTGAGGATAGATAGAGAATTGGGATCAGCTGACTTAGCAGTTGGGGGAGGGAGGGTTACTCAAAATGATTTGGGGACACCACAAAAAAAAAAAAAAAAGCCTCTGCCACTCTGCCTGAATTTAAAGCTAAAATAACATTTCAAAACATTTTAGGGGGTGTTTGGGGTAAAGCACTACTATGGAGCTGATAAAATACATTGTTAAGTGACTTCATGAGGTGAATATAGGGCCCGTAGAGCATGCTGGGGAGGTTAGTGAAGGACAATCTGTATGAAGGACCTAAAAAATTAATTACATAAAAATCCAGCATTCATGAGGACAAAGGGGACATTCACAGCATATTCCAAACATGGTAATTAGGGAATGAGGAAAGAAATACAATATATTAGCAAACATTAAATACAATGAAATGTGATATTAAAGGATAAAAATCTTACCTTCATATAGTCCTTCTGCAGGACCTGGATGATGGCAGAACAGGTCTCTGGGATGATGATACCCAGAGCCTGGGGGGAGATGCCTGTCGAGAACTTCAAGTCCTGCAGACTTCTCCCTGTTGCCAAATACCGCAGGGTAGCGACGAGCCTCTGCTCCGGAGTGATGGCTTGCCTCATGCAGAAGCAACCAATTCTTGGTCCCTGAACTCCTCCCCACCCTGTTCATGGACTGGACTTGTGTCAAGGTCAGGACCCCAACACCAAGCCCCCGCACAGCACAAACTCTACGAGGAGTACGCATACGCAACATGGCTAGAAAACGGTCGGCTGCTCAGAACGAAGTAACAGAACGCACTGAAGAACAGCAAGGCCTGTGAAGAGCGACCTGAAAAAAACAGTAACGAACGAACAAGAACACAATGACTAAGTCACACGGAACTTGCTTGCACGCACTGAAGAGCAGATACAAACCCACAAGCACAAACTGAACGGGAGAAAACGATCTGAAAGCCACGAGTCTGAAAAAGCGCGAATCGTCTCTCAAACTTTTACTAACACGAGATTAGCAAAAGGAGCCCAAAGGGTGCCGCGCTTGGTTCTGAACTGGCCTTTTCTAGTCTCGTCGTACGTACTTGACGTCACCGCGTTCTTGGCGATCGGAAATTCCGACAACTTTGTGCGACCGTGTGTACGCAAAGCAAGTTTGAGCTAACATCCGTCGGAAAAAATCCTAGGATTTTGTTGTCGGAATGTCCGATCAATGTCCTGACCCTGTGTACGGGGCATAAGTCTGAACCAGGCCTCAAGTTTACCTTCACCTTGCCACCTTTATTTATAGTTCTGGCCAGTCCAATGACATCACGGATTCTTCTACAGACCTTTTTTTGGCTTCTGAGTGTCATTCAGCCCAGGAGTGCTGTGATACCCAACTGTGTGATAATGTCCCCCCAGGGAGAATGTCCATGACAGCCAAGGCTCAAAAAAAGAGTTTCCCTTTAACTACTTAAGGACCATCCGATGTCATTATACTGTGGCAGGTTGATTCTCCTGGGCGAATCGCCATAGGTGTACATCGGCCGCTTTAAGTTCGATAGGGCGCGCGCACGGTGCAGAGCTGATGCGCCTCGCCAGCGGCTGCACTGTCCGCTGGCCACCTGCAATTGCTTCACAGAAAGCCAGAATGGGGATCTGTCAATGTAAACAGACAGATCCCCATTCTGACAGGGGAGGAGAGAGGGATCTGCTGTTCCTAGTGATCAGGAACAGTGATCTTTTCTCCTCCAGTCAGTACACTCCCCCCACAGTTAGAAACACCTTCCTAGGGAACACTTAACTCCTTGATCGCCCCCTAGTGTTAACCCATTCCCTGCCAGTGACATTTACACAGTAATCAGTGGCTATTTTTAGCCCTGATCGCTGTATAAATGTCACTGGTCCCAAAAAAGTGTCAAAGTGTCCGATCTGTCCGCCGCAATGAGGCAGTCCCGCTAAAAATCATGGATCGCCACCATTACTAGTAAAAAAAAATAAAATGATAAAAATGCCATAAATATATCCCCTATTTTGTAGATGCTATAACTTTTGCGCAATTATATATGCGTATTGCGATTTTTTTTTTACCAAAAATATGTAGAAGAATACATATTGGCCTTAACTGATGAAGACATTTTTTAAATTTTTTTTTATATATTTATTATAGCAAAAAGTAAAAAAAATTGTTTTTTTTTTCAAAATTGTCGCTCTTTTTTTGTTTAGAACGCAAAAAATAAAAACCGCAGAGGTGATCAAATACCACCAAAAGGAAGCTCTATTTGTGGGAAAAAAAGGATGTCAATTTTTTTTTTGTGTACAATGTCGCACGACCGCGCAATTGTCAGTTAAAACGACAGTGCCGTATCGCAAAAAATGGCCTGGTCATTAAGGGGGCAAATCCTTACGGTCCTTAAGTGGTTAAAGAGCACCTCTGTCTGAAACGGATGCATTGGATTTTGGGTGTCACCAGTGGGCTAAATTAGACCCCCAATTCACTCAATAAATGTGCATGTATGGGGAAAACACAGTTGCTTGAATTAAAATATTCTTCTGTCTTTAACCACTTGACCACTGGGCACTTAAACCCCCTTAATAACCAGACCAATTTTCAGCTTTTGGTGCTCTCACATTTTGAATGACAATTACTCAGTCATGCAACACTGTATCTATATGAATTTTTTGTCCTTTTTTTCACACAAATAGAGCTTTCTTTTGGTGGTATTTAATCACCGCTGGGTTCTTTATTTTTTGCGCTATAAAAGTAAAAAGACCGAAAAATCTGTAAAAAAATAAAATTTTCTTCGTTTCTGTTATAAAATTTTGAAAATTAGTAATTTTTCTTCATATATTTTGGCCAAAATTTATACCGCTACATATCTTTGGTAAAAATAACCCAAATTAGTGTATATTATTTGGTCTTTGTGAAAGTTATAGCGTCCACAAGCTATGGTACCAATATCTGAAAATTGATCACACCTGAAGTACTGACGGCCTATCTCATTTCTTGAGACCCTAACATGCCAGAAAAGTACAAATACCCCCCAAATGACCCCTTTTTGGAAAGAAGACATTTCAAGGTATTTAGAAAGATGCATGATGAGTTTTTTGAAGTTGTCATTTTTTCCCACAATTCTTTGCAAAATCAAGTTTTTTTTTTTTCTTTTTTTTTTTTTCACAAAATTGTCATATTAGCAGGTTATTTCTCACACACAGCATATGCATACCACAAATTACACCCCAAAACACATTCTGCTATTACTCCCGAGTATGGCGATACCACATGTGTGAGACTTTTACACAGCGTGGCCACATACAGAGGCCCAACATGCAGGGGAGCACCTTCAGGCGTTCTGGAGCACCCAGGCCAATTCTGACATTTCTCTCCTACATGTAAAAATCATCATTTATTTGCTAGAAAATTACATAGAACCCCAAAACATTATATATGTTTTTTTAGCAAAGACCCTAGAGAATACAATAGCGGTCATTGCAACTTTTTATCTCGCACGATATTTGCGCAGCAATTTTTGGAACGCATTTTTTTTGGAAAAAAAACAGTTTTTTGCTTTAAAAAAAACAAAACAGTAAGGTTAGCCCAATGTTTTTGCATAATATGAAAGATGAAGTTACGCCGAGTTAATAGATACCTAACATGTCACCTTTCGAAATTGCACACGCTTGTGGAATGGCGCCAAACTTCACCACTTAAAAATCCCCATAGGCGACGCTTTAAAATTTTTTACTGGTTACAAATTTTGAGTTACAGAGGAGGTCTAGGGCCAAACTTATTGCTCTCGCTCTACCGATCGCAGCGATACCTCACATGTGTGGTTTGAACACCGTTTTCATATGTGGGCGGGACTTACGTATGCGTTCGCTTCTGCATGCGAGCACACGGACAGGGGCGCTTTAAAAAATTTTTATTTTTTTTTATTGTTCATTTTACTTTATTTATTTTAGTTTGACACTTTTTTCCAAAAAAAAAAATGTTTTGATCACTTTTATTCCTATTACAAGGAATGTAAACATCCCTTGTAATAGGAATATGGCATGACAGGTCCTCTTTACAGTGAGATATGGGGTCAATAAGACCCCACATCTCACCTCTAGGCTGTTCCTGAAATAAAAAAAAAAAAAAAAAAAAAAAAAGATCCTGGCTTCGATCGTAGCGGTGAGTCGGTAGAAGCACCGGAGGGCGGCGGGAGGGGGGGGGCGTCCCCTCTCGCCTCCCGTAAGAACGATCAAGCAGTGTAACAGCTGCTACGATCATTCTTATGGTGTAGGGAATCGCCGGCTGAAAAAGATGATATCTGAATGATGCCTGTAGCTGCACCCATCATTCAGATATCCCCGCACAAAGTCAAGGACGTCGTATGACGGAAGGCGGGAAGTGGTTAAAACGCTTTTTTTTTTTTTTAACACAAAGTTGTCCATTTATACAATATTTCTAACACATAACATGTACATAGCAAAAATGACAACCCAAAATAGATTCTCCTACTCCTACTGAGTATGGCGATACCACATGTGTGAGACTTCCACAGCCTGGCCACATACAGAGGCTGGGTACGGCTGAGCATGGCTGGGTATTGCAGAGTATCGCCGAGTATGACTGGGTATGGCAGAGTATGGCTGGGTATCACCGAGTATTGCAGAGTATGGCTGGGTATTGCAGAGTATGGCTGGGTATCACCGAGTATGGCAGAGTATGGCTGGGTATGGCAGAGTATTGCGGGTTATGGCAGAGTATTGCAGATTTTTGTGGGGTATTGCAGAGCATGGCTGGGTATGGCAGAGTATGGCTGGGTATCACTGAGTATTGCAGAGTATGGCTGGGTATTGCGGGATATTTCAGGGTATTGCAGGGTATGGCAGAGTATTGCGGGGTATTCCAGGGTATGGCAGAGTATTGCGGGGTATTCCAGGGTATGGCAGAGTATTGCGGGGTATTGCAGGGTATGGCAGAGTATTGCGGGGTATTCCAGGGTATGGCAGAGTATTGCGGGGTATTGCAGGGTATGGCAGAGTATTGCGGGGTATGGCAGAGTATCGCGGGGTATGGCAGAGTATTGCGGGGTATGGCAGAGTATTGCGGGGTATGGCAGAGTATTGCGGGGTATTTCAGGGTATTGCAGGGTATGGCAGAGTATTTCGGGGTATTGCAGGGTATGGCAGAGTATTTCGGGGTATTGCAGGGTATGGCAGAGTATTGTGGGGTATTCCAGGGTATGGCAGAGTATTGTGGGGTATTCCAGGGTATGGCAGAGTATTGCGGGGTATGGCAGAGTATTGCGGGGTATTCCAGGGTATGGCAGAGTATTGCGGGGTATGGCAGAGTATTGCGAGGTATTGCAGGGTATGGCAGAGTATTGCCGGGTATGGCAGAGTATTGCGGGGTATTCCAGGGTATGGCAGAGTATTGCGGGGTATGGCAGAGTATTTTGGGGTATTGCAGGGTATGGCAGAGTATTGCGAGGTATTGCAGGGTATGGCAGAGTATTGCGAGGTATTGCAGGGTATGGCAGAGTATTGCGGGGTATGGCAGAGTATTGCGAGGTATTGCAGGGTATGGCAGAGTATTGCGGGGTATGGCAGAGTATTGCGAGGTATTGCAGGGTATGGCAGAGTATTGCGGGGTATGGCAGAGTATTGCGAGGTATTGCAGGGTATGGCAGAGTATTGCGGGGTATTGCAGGGTATGGCAGAGTATTGCGGGGTATTGCAGGGTATGGCAGAGTATTGCGGGGTATTGCAGGGTATGGCAGAGTATTGCGGGGTATTGCAGAGGGAATTGCAGAGTATTGCACAGCATTGCAGGGCATGTAAAGTAGTAGGGATGGCTGAGCATGGATGGATGGATGGCTGGATGTCTCTGTGCAGCGCTGTGGGCACTACAGATGCAGCCCACAACGCTGCAGCCATCCATCCATCCGCCTCTTCGGTCACTGTGTACCGATCGGTACACAGGAGGAGAGGAGAGGGGGAGGAGAGGAACCGGCGTCATCAGATGACGCCGGTTTGTTTACATGTGATCGCTCCGTCATTTGACGGAGCGATCACATGGTAAACGGCCGCGATCAGCGGCCATTTACCGGTATCTGTGATGCGCCGGGTCCTGTGGACCCGGCGATCACGGATGCTCTCGAGTGCGCGCCCTAGGGGGCGCGCGAGAGCAGAATTCTGGGAGGACGTCCCTGGACGTCCTCCCAGAGTTAAACAACCGCCCTGTAGCCGTCATTTGGCTATGGGCCGGTTGTTAAGTGGTTAAATGATGCTGTTGTGGATACCATTAGTTTAAAAAAATTGACAGTTACTTACCAATAACTGTTTTTCTAGGATATCTTCCAGGACGGCATAACCTGAGAGATGACTGGTCCACCTGACAGGAAACACAATCAACATACAAGGTTAAAAGGCCCCTCCCTTCCCCCTGCACCTCAGTTCTCCCAAAGTAATAGGTTATCCGGGTGACAGAGAGAAACTCTTCCCGTAGTACTTATATTAAAACATGGGTGGGAAGTAGGCCTGCCGTCCTGGAAGATATCCTAGAAAAACAGTTATCGGTAAGTAACTGTCAATTTTCTCTAGTCATCTTACAGGACAGCATAACCTGAGAGGATGGACAAGGAGTTCAAGGCCTACCTCAGGGCGGGACCACCGCTTGTAGCACCTTCCTTCCAAATGTCAGATCCTGGGGCGACAGCAGTTCCACTCTATAGTGTTTCAAAAAGGTATCCTGCTTCGCCCAAGTGGCTGTGCGACAGACCTGTTCTATCGAGGCCCCAGCTCTCTCTGCCCAAGAGGCCGCCAAGGATCTTGTTGAGTGGGCCTTAAGGTTCCCTGGTACTGGGGAACTGGTCTGCTCATAGGCCAATGTTATTGTCTGCCTAATCCACCTAGCCACAGTAGATTTAGACGCCTGCCCTCCCTTTCTAGGGCCGCTAAATAAAACTAAAAGATGATTCAACTTTCTGTAGTCCTTTACTCTATCTAGATATGTCAATAAACATTTCCTGACATCTAATAAATTAAATTTCCTCTCCTTCTCATTTTTAGGATTATCACAGAAGGAGGGTAAAGTGATCTCCTGAGATCTATTAAACTTAGATGTGACCTTGGGAAGATATAGTGGGTCCTGTCTAAGAACCACTATCCTCCAGAATCAACAGAAAAGGCTCCTTAACTGACAGGGCCTGTAGGTCGCTCACCCTTCTGGCCGTGGTTATGGCCAACAGAAACGCCAACTTAAGAGTCAAAAACTTAACGGCGCTGGTTTGAAGGGTGCTTTCGTCAGCGCCTCCAAAACCAGAGATAATTTCCATGGAGGAAATACATTCATTCTGACAGGGGTTACCCTCTCCCTTGCCAGAAGAAATCTCTTAATCAGAGGTTCTAGTGCGAGCCTCTGATCCAAAAATACAGATAATGCTGCTATCTGTACTCTCAAGGTGTTCGGGGGAAATCCCCTGATCCACCCCTGCTTGCAAAAATTCCAGTACCACTGGTACTGAAGGGTAAGACACCTCCTTATCATGGCACCACTGTGAGAAGCAATTCCACACCTTGGAGTAGATCCTCCTGGTGACCAGCTTCCTGCTGCCCAAGAGGGTCTCAATTACCCTATCAGAGCACCCCTTACCTCTAAGGATCTCCTCCTCAAGAACCATGCCGTCAGTTTGAGGAATCCCGGGTCGGGGTGGAGGACTGGCCCCTGTAGGAGAAGATCTCGTCTGATTGGAAGACGGAGCGGAGGAGAAATTGACCACTTTTTCAGAGTGGCAAACCAGGTCCTTTTTGGCCACCATGGGGCTATAAGGATCAGTCCGCATTCTGAGCGGGCCAATTTTTGTAAGACCCGTGGTATTAAGACTAGTGGGGGAAAAGCGTATGCTAGATGGAAGTCCCAGTCCTGAGACAGAGCGTCCACTCCCTGGGATCCCCCTTCTCTGTTGAGAGAGAAAAAACAAACCACTTTTTTGTTCCCTCTGTGGGCAAAAAGATCTATATCCGGAGTCCCGAACATCTGACTTATCTGGAGAAATACCTCCTGATTTAACTCCCATTCCCCTTGAAGGATGGGTTGCCGGCTTAAGAAGTCTGCCACCACATTGGCGGTTCCTCTTATGTGAACCGCCGATATGGACTGAAGATTCTCTTCAGCCCAGTTTAAGATGTTCAGGGCTAGACTCAGTAGTTTCCTGGATCTGGTGCCCATTGACGATTCAGGTAAGAGACTGTTGTCACATTGTCTGACAGGACTTGGATCTCTAAGCCCTGAATCCTGTCTCCAAAGGATACGAATGCCTGGCCCACCGCCAAGAGTTCTCTGTGGTTGGAGGATGCCCCTGCCTGAGAAGGCATCCAGGCCCCCTGTGCCTGGATGTCCCCCAGGTGAGCGCCCCAACCCCAAGCGCTTGCATCGGTAGTGATTCTTGTGGGATTCCACTGGTCCCAGGGTAGGCCCACCCTGAGCTTGTCCTGATCCAGCCACCAATCTAGGGAGGTCCTTACTCTTGTTGGAATAGACACCCTTGCATCCAATGACTCTCTCCTTTTGTCCCAGAAGGACAAAAGGAAGAACTGCAGCTCCCTGGAGTGGAGCTGAGCCCAAGGAACCGCTGGAATACACAAGGTCATTAGACCTAGGACCCTCATGATATGCCTGCGAGAGCACTCCCTGGTTTCTTTTAAAGAGGATACTGCTGTAACCACCTTTAATCGTTTTTCCTCTGGAAGAAACAGTTTCTGAACCTCTGTATCCACCAGATATCCCAGGAACACTTTTATTTGGGCCGGTGCCAGAGAAGATTTTTCTCTGTTTACTATCCAGCCCAAGGACTCCAGAGTGAAAATCACTCTGCCTACGTCTATCTCCACCTGCTCTAGGGATTGCCCGTATATCAAAAGGTCATCTAGGTAGGGTATAAGGGACACCCCCTGTAGGTGTAGGTAAGCTACAACCTCCACCAGGACCTTTGTGAAGATCCTTGGGCTTACAGCTAATCCAAAGGGAAGAGCTCGGAATTGCCAATGCTGAATCCCTTCGCTCGTAAGGACTGCGAATCTCAGCAGGGACTGGTGTTCCCTGGTGATCGGGATATGAAGGTAAGCATCCCTTAGATCTATCGTGGCTAAGAACGCACCCCTTAATAGATGCCTGCGCACCGTGTATATACTCTCCATCCGGAAGCTCTTTTGTCGCAAAAATCTGTTCAACTTCCTGAGATTTAATATCAGGCGAAATTTCCCTGACGGTTTTTGAACGACAAATACATGGGAGTAAAACCCTTGGTAAAGCTCTTCCGGTGGAACGGGGATGATCACCTCCTGGAACACCAATCCCTGAAAGCTGTCCAACAGCCCTGCAGCTTTTGAAGTTTTCTTGGGGAGACGGGTCAGAAAAAAGTTTTGAGGGGGAGGGGAGAAAAGCTCCAAACGATATCCCTCTGTTACAATCTGCAAGATATAGGGGCTTTTGGAGATTCTCTTCCACTGAGGGACAAAGTGGGATAATCTCCCCCCTACCCTGATGCTGGCGTCACTTAGACTGCTTAGTGGCGTCTTTAGGTCCAGAAAAGAGCAGACTACCTTTTTGTGCGCTCTTTCCCTTTCCCCACCTCCTATTCGCATCCTTTTTTCCTTTGAATTGACCCTGGTTAACGGAGGGACGAAAAAACTTCCTGCCCCTTGCTACTTTAGCTTTGACCGGGAACTTTTTTCCCTTTTCTGCTGACCTTGACAGCACCTGATCCAGGCCAGGTCCAAAGAGTTGTGAACCTTCAAAAGGCAAACCACATAGCCTTGATCTAGACATATGGTCCCCTTCCCATGATTTGACCCAGACTGCCCTTCTTGCGGAGTTAAGGAGGGCCGCAGATTTGGCTGTGTTCCTGACAGACTCCACAGCCGCATCTGCCAAATATGTCACAGCCTTACCTATTATTTCTAACGAGTCTGTGATTTCTTTTTAATCACTGCCTTTAGAAACATGGTTAGAAAGTCTGCCTAACCATGCGTCCACGTTTCTTGCCACGCATGCTGATGCCAAAGCAGGAGCCATGGCAGCCGCATTGGAATCCCATGCTCTGCGCAAAAGCGCATCCGCCCTTCTGTCCATTTGGTCTTTTAGGTTCCCCGAATCCTCAAAAGACAAGTCAGATTTTTTAGAAACCTGCGACAGAGCTGCGTCTAACTTAGGGGTTTTAAAGAATTTCTGCTCTTCTTCCTCCCCAAAAGGAAACCTTCTCTTCCAAGTTTTGAGTCTAAGAACCTTTCTTTCCGGGTCTTTCCACTCTCTCAAAATCACCTCCTTTAGGGCCTGATGAACTGGGAACACCCTGGACTGAGGCTTTCCCAAACCCCTGTATATCTTGTCCCGGGCCGACGCCTGAACCGGAGGTTCTGGGATATCCTCAGAGGCATAGATCGCCCTAAGTAACTGCCCCATGTCTTCCACAGGAAAGAGGTGGCTACTAGCTCTAGGACTGTCACTATCCTGGCTGTCAGCGTCTGTGTCTACACCTTCCTCTAATGAGTCCTCCTCTGACTCCTCTGGGTCCTCAAACTCCTCAACTCCCGAAGTGACAGAGGAAGGGGGTCCTTGCAAGGTTTTCTGACCCCTGTCTGAAAAACCTTCCTGAGAGGAAGTGCCTTCTCTAGAGGACAGGATTTCTCTATCCTCCGCTTTAGGTGCTATAGCAGTCTTAATAGACTGGAGGGTAGAAAGCATCTCCAACTGTACCGCAAGGAAGCCCCTCATAACCTGTGAGGTTTCCTTACTAGACAGTTTTTGTATGCACCTATAGCAAAAAGGTTTCCCATGGTCCTGTGGGAGCTTATCATTACAATTCCCACATCTTTTTGACCTGGGAGGAGGGGGATTTTTGCCCTTCATCTTGTGAGCCCCTTGAGCAGAGCCGCCAGGATCTAGGGAGACAAAAAAGACAAAGTCCAAACTTTAACCAGTATCCTAAGAATTTGTCTGTGGTGTAGGTAAGACCCCTCTTACTTCACCACAAAAACGGAAGAGGACTCACCACCGCTGGCCTCTTCCTGGGCTAAGGTTGCAGCGGTTACCTCCTCTCCATCCATATTTGCTGCTTTGTGAGGTTTTCTGACCTCAAGAGAGGAGTATCGTGAGGCCTCCTGCTTTTCCCTGGAGCGCTGAGTGTCTTCTCCTATACACCGATGATCGGCGCCATTTTGTTGGAGAGCCGCTGTCTGAGGGAGGATTTTGGCCTCTAGTGTCTGAATCCGCCATTTTGGCATAGACCGGAAGTCGGAAGTTACAGCGCCCAGAACCGGAAATGCCGCCATCTTACTCCACCCTGGGATGCCTGCTCCATACACAGGAGCTTCAGCATTCCCTATGAAGTCCAGGACCTCCACCAGCCCTACAAGGCACCAAGGTACCGACCTGGCTGGCGTCCTCTACCCCCTCTGTGGCCTAGACACCAGCCTGAGCTCCAGTTCCTTCATCCCCTCTGTACCTGACTGGGTGGAAGGAAAAAGCATGAGGTATGTGCTCACAGGAGTTCCGGGCTACCCCTCTGTACCTGGGAGGCTCCTTGCCGGGGAAGACTCTCCCCCGGGCCATTGGGGGACCCCCTGAGAAGGACAGGGCCATGGCTGGACCCGCCACCCTCCCCGGCTTTGGCGTCCAGCCCTCAGGGGGGGGACCATCCGCTCCTAGCTTCAGGTCTGAGAAAAAACAACAAACGTTTCGCTGCCGGGAAACACAATCAAGAACTGAGGTGCACGGGGAAGGGAGGGGCCTTTTAACCTTGTATGTTGATTGTGTTTCCTGTCAGGTGGACCAGTCATCTCTCAGGTTATGCTGTCCTGGAAGATGACTAGAGAAAAAAAACATTTACTGTATATACTCGAGTATAAGTTGATCCGAATATAAGCCGAGGCACCTACTTTTACCACAAAAAACTGGGAAAACTTGACTTGAGTATAAGCCGAGGGTGAGAAATGCAGTAGCTACTGTAAGTGGAAAAGAGGGTCAACAATGCCCATCTGCAGCTGCATGCCTCCCTGTGTCCATTGCAGCCCTTCCCTGTGTCCATTGCAGCCCTTCCCTGTGTCCATTGCAGCCCTTCCCTGCAGTGTCGGCCCGTCCATAGGGGGCGCCCGGGCGCTGCCCCCCCCCCGTAGTCACAAAAAAAAAAAAATTAAAACGGCCCCTTTAAGAAATTAAAAAAAATCCTTTAACATAGTGCACTGTGGCGTCGGACGCAGTGCACTATGGGAAGCGCAACGTCAATGCAGACATGGCGCTTCATTTGCGGGCTCATAACCCGCCTTGTGGCGCAATGCAGAACACAGAGTAGCTTCCGCCCGTAAAATCACTGTGATTCTATGGGTGGGAGCATTGTTGTTAAAAATCTCGAGGTCACTTCCGGGTTTTTTGAAACTGACAAAAGCCGGAAGTGACATTGTCACGTCGGCAGCTCCGTTCTTCGGAGCTGCAGTAAGGTGAGAGACTGCACGGACAACGGACTATTAGCAGTTGGGCTTGGGAGTTGGGTTGAGCAGGCACCAGTTCTACTTTTGCCTTCCAGCTGGACTGTAGGGTGTCACCTGTCCTGAACCTCCCTGAGTGTATGGAAATGCCCTTTGCCGAATTTCAGTGGCTCCGCCTCCACGGTCCACCCACAGCCCAGCCAGAAGCTGGGTGGGTGTACAGTGAACTGTGCTGCCTGTGCTGATCCTGCAGTGTCACTCAAGCAGGATTCAGAGTGAACAGCACAGGCCCCCAGGGTGCTGAAGACCCCTTGTAGTGACCAATCCCTGCTGTGCCCACACTAGCAGCCCCACCCTCTGATGTACACATACAGCATGGTGCTAGATAGGTGTGTGTGTAAAGCTGCAGCAGGCCAAAACTTCAATTGGAGGACATAAGAGACTGCAAAATTCCACTGTCATAACTTGACAAATGCATATGTCCCTCTCCTCTGATGCTCCGAGTCTCTTACTACTTACTATAAAAGACTGCCACTCCTCTGAAAAGCTGGCCGCTATATACTATCTGCGGTGGTGGCCGCTATATACACTATCTGCGGTGGTGGCCGCTATATACACTATCTGCGGTGGTGGCTGCTATATACACTATCTGCGGTGGGGGCCGCTATATACACTATCTGCGGTGGGGGCCGCTATATACACTATCTGCGGTGGGGGCCGCTATATACACTATCTGCGGTGGGGGCCGCTATATACACTATCTGCGGTGGGGGCCGCTATATACACTATCTGCGGTGGGGGCCGCTATATACACTATCTGCGGTGGGGGCCGCTATATACACTATCTGCGGTGGGGGCTGCTATATACACTATCTGCGGTGGGGGCCGCTATATACACTATCTGCAGTGCTGAGCTGTATACTATCTGCAGTGCTGAGCTGTATACTATCTGCAGTGCTGAGCTGTATGCCATACAGTATCTGATGCTGAGCTGTATACTCTGTCCTGTAATTCTGAGCTGTATACTCCTGACAATATGCGTGGAAGCAAGTTCAATACAGAGAACGGAGTGGGTAGATTATATAAGGGGTGGGGCTTATGAGAAGTGGGAGGGGTCAAAAAGGAAGGGCAGGGTCTGGCGCCCCCCCCCATCCTAGAACTTCACCAGCCGCCACTGCTTCCCTGTGTCCATTGCAGCCCTTCCCTGTGTCCATTGCATGAATAGGGTAGCCAGATACCTTACTTCCCTACCAATACATGCATACACTTATTATTAAGTAATGACACCGACACCTGGATTAGATGTAAATGGCCTTATCGGCCTTTATTTAACAAAAACCAATCAAAAACTGTAAACTTTATTTTCAATATTTATAACCATTTAAATATTAAAAATATTTAAAATATTTAACTCTGACTCTCAGTAATATTTTTGTTGCTGGTCCCTGACGACCCCAATCTCTTTTGAGCCTGAGCCCCATTTGTTAGATCTGTCCCCAGCCGCTAACTCACCACGAGGACTCACTAACTGACCCAGACCCCCATTTATTACCCGTTGGTCCAAAAACTGACTGGACCAACCAGAAAACTCCATCCTGGGATGTGTCCCAACGTTTTCAATCCTCATTGTAACCAAAATATATATATATATATATATATATATATATATATATATATATATACTATTGTCGCCAAGGACCAAGCGCCAACCACACTCTCCTAAAGTATTAACATCACCTCAGCGAGGGCGGGAGGGCGGGAACGTTCTTCCTGACTCTCCAACTCACGACTGCTGTATAATTACCCTGGCTTAAGCACTAATAAAAACTCTCCTCCCCTTCTACACTGATCCACTAATCCCAACATATCCCTAACTTCCTTAACCACTTGCCGACCGGGCCATTGCCGAAAGACGGCAACAGCGCGGCCGGCTAGTTCTGGGTGGACGTCCATGGACGTCATCCGGAACTATCGCTCCCTGCGCGCCCGGTGGGGCGCGCGCACTGAAGTGTCCGTGCTCGCCGGGTTCACGGGACCCGGCGCAGCACGGATCGCGGTAAAGGGCCAATGACAGCGGCCCTTTACCATGTGATCGCTCCCTCCAATGAGGGAGCTATCACTATGTAAACAAACTGGGGTCATGCAAAGGTCCCAGCTCTCTTCTCTCCTCACACCGATACAGCGTGAGAGGAGAGAAGAGAGATCGAGTAAAAACCGTGAGTGATAAGCTTTTTGAAAGCACTACAGTGCCCAGCAGTGCCATCCAGTGCTACACAAGTGCCACTACTGTGCTAATCTGTGCCCTACAGTGCCATCAGTGCCACTACACTACCCAGCAGTGCCACTACAGTACCCATCTGTGCCATCAGTGCCACTACACTACACAGCAGTGCCACTACAGTACCCATCTGTGCCACCAGTGCCACGACAGTACCCATAAGTGCCACTATAGTGCTCATCAGTGCCACATCAGTGCCCTACAGTGCTCATCAGTGCCACTTCTGCCACTTCAGTACCCATCTGTGCCACCAGTGCCACGTCAGTGCTCCGTCAGTGCCACGTCAGTGCCATACCAGTGCCCAGTGCCACTACAGTGCTCATCTGTGCCACCAGTGCCACATCGGTGCCACCAGTGCACATCAGTGCCACCAACGTGCCTATCAGTGCCACGTCAGTGCCACGCCAGTGCTCCATCAGTGCCACTACAGTGCTCATCAGTGCCACATTAGTACCAATACAGTGCTCATTTGTGCTGTCAGTACCACATCAGCGTCACTAGAGTGCTCATCTGCACCACTACATCGCTCATCAGTGCCACTTCAGCGCTCATCGGTGCCACTACAGTACCCGATAGTGCACATCAGTGCCCATAAGTGAGTGCTCATCAGTGCCACCATATCAGTGGATCCTCATTAGTACCCATCAGTGCTACCTTATCAGTGCATATCAGTGTGGTACATTAGTGTACATCAGTGCAACCTTATCAGTTCCCAGCAGTGCACCCTCATCAGAACCCAGCAGTGCAGCCTCATCAGAACCCAGCAGTGCAGCCTCATTAGACCAGCCTCATCAGCACCCATCAGTGCAGCCATTTCTGTCCAAGTGTCCCTACCACAGCAGTTTGTCACCACAGCCCACAGTCACCAGTATGGCCAAAAAATTTTTTACCGCTCAGGAGGCATACCAACAACTTAGCTTGACCGACGAGAGCAGCGGGGAGTCTGTGTCTGATTCTGGTTCAGAATATGAACCCGTTTTAAGCAGTGGTTCTGATTCAGAATTGGAGGAAGAGCAAAGTGTGCCCATGAAACGAAGATGCTCTGGCATGGAGGAGCAGGCTACCACAAGTAGTGCTGTGGCATCAACCAGCAGCTCAGTGCCATCCACAAGAAATGCAGTGGCATCAACTAGCAGCTCAGTGCCATCCACCAGTAGCACAGTGCCATCCAGAAGAAATATAGTACCACTGCAGCAAAGGCCAAGAAATAGTGGGGTGTCATCTCGGCTCCAAAGCGTTAGGACCCATGCCGGCCTTCCCTATGCCCTTGAAAACCCTCTGTGGCTTCCCTCTAATTCAAGAGCAGCAAACATCCCCCCTTTTACCGCCCAGCCAGGTGTTCAGGTGAACACAGAGAATTTTGCCCCTATTGATTTTTTTAATTTGATTTTTACCCAAGACCTATTATCCTCCATCGTGGCCCAGTGCAACCTCTATGCACAACAATTTATTACAAGCAACCCTGGTTCAAGTTATGCCCGTCCCTATGAGTGGAGACCATTGACAGTGGAGGAATTTAAATTATTTTTAGGCCTAACATTTAATATGGGACTCACAAAAAAAAATGAATTATACTCCTATTGGTCCACCAAGCCCATCCACCATATGCCAATCTATTCGTCCATTATGCGAAGATCAAGATACCTCATGATAATGCGTTTCCTCCATTACAATGACAACACCCAGTGCCCTCCCCGAAATGACCCATCACATGACAAATTATTTAAAATTCGGCCACTTCTAAATTTTTTCTCTGAGAAATTCCCCCAGTTATTCATCCCCGACCAAAATATCTCCGTGGATGAGTCATTGGTCCACTTCACAGGCAGGCTTGGCTTCAAGCAGTTTATCCCCAGTAAGAGGGCTCGATATGGGGTTAAGCTCTACAAGCTATGTGACCGAGAAACAGGGTACATCTACGCATTCCGGGTGTACGAAGGGAAGGATACCCAACTGCGTCCCCCTGAATGTCCGGAGTACATCGGAGTCAGCGGAAAGGTTGTTTGGGAGCTTGTATATCCACTTCTTGGAAAGGGTTACCACCTTTATGTGGATAACTACTATACAAGCTTGCCCCTCTTCCGCAATCTTTACCGCAAGGACACTCCAGCGTGTGGTACAGTGCGAGCCAATAGGAAGGGATTCCCGCAAAGGCTCGTTACTGAAAGACTACGAAAAGGGGAGACGGCGTCTTTGAGGAATGAAGAGATATTGGCTCTCAGGTGGAGGGACAAACGAAACGTCCACATGCTCACAACGATCCACGACGACACCTACGTGGAAATCCCCCGAAGAAATGGCCCAATCCAGAAACCAAAATGTGTCCATGACTATAATTTGTTTATGGGGGGAGTCGACTTCAATGATCAGATGATCGAACCCTACCTTCCCACAAGAAAAAGCCACTTTTGGTATAAAAAAGTCTCCATATATATTTTCAGTTTGGCCATTTACAATAGTTTTGTTATTTACCGTAAATCTACACAGAGCCCCGTATCTTATCTTCAGTACCAAGAAGAAATTATCTCCACACTTTTGTACCCTGAAAGCGCACCAGAAAGCATTCGCTCAGATTCAGTGAGCAGACTCCATGAACGCCACTTTCCTAAAAGACTCCCCCCCCATGAAACAGGCCGGAAACGTCAGAAGAGATGCCGGGTGTGCTCAAGAGGAGGAACTAGAAGAGACACCGTGTATTATTGTCCTGATTGTCCTTCCGAACCAGGCCTTTGTATTGATGAATGTTTCCGCCGTTACCATACTTCTTAAGATTATTAGGGAAGTATGGTAACCGTAATTGTCATTTACCGCCACACCCCTTTAAGTCACTGTACATACCGCTGCCTTCTCCGGAACTGACCCTGGCCTGCTAAACAACCACGCTTCTGCCTAATGCTAAATTGTACCTACCTCTGCCTTCTCCGGGAACTGACCCTGGCCTGCTAAACGACCACGCTTCTGCCTAATGCTAAACTGTACCTACCTCTGCCTGCTCTGGAACTGACCCTGGCCTGTTATACGACCACGCTTCTGCCTAACGCTAAACTGTACCTACCTCTGCCTGCTCTGATACTGACCCTGGCCTGTTATTTGACCACGCTTCTGCCTAACGCTAAACTGTACCTACCTCTGCCTGCTCTGGAACTGACCCTGGACTGTTTGACCACGTTTTTTGCCTGCCTCTTGGATTGATCTTTTACCCTGCTATGCTAGTGGGAACACAGGGGTCTCACATATGTGAGGGGCTCCAGAATTGTTTTTCTGGATGAAGTAAACTAATTTTTTAGTTTTCTCATTCCCAGATTAGGGTCTGGAGACTCGGAGGCTTCAAAGAGATTTGGGTGGGAGAAGCCTCTACCCCTGTCCCCATTCTTTCCTGGCCTGCTACTTGGACCATGTTCCTGCTTACTGCTGGCAATGTCTCTACTTGCACTGACTCTGGACTGTATAAGGACAGTATCCCTGCCTGTACTATGGACAATATTCTTGCCTGCTGCCTGGACTATTCCATTCACTGTGGCTGACCACGTCCCTGCCTGCCGCCTGGATCAGGGCTCTCCTCCTGTGGACAACTGCACTACAAAAACCACAGGTAATCTTTTGTTTACCCTTTGCTCAACAGAATGTATTTTAGGGTGTAATTCTTGGTTCATGCTATGTGTTAGAAATATGAAGGGCCTTCAAAAATGTGATAGATTGTAAGGAAATTAGATGTGTAATTTGCTCCTAGAACGCCTGAATGTGCTACTTCAATGTTGGGCCTCTGTACGTGGCCAGGCTGTGTAATAGTCTCACACATGTGGTATCGCCATACTCAGGAGGAGTAGCAGAATATATTTTGGGGTGTCATTTTTGCTATGTACATGCTATGTGTTGGAAATATCTTAGAAATGGACAACTTTGTGTAAAAAAAAATGCGTTTTCATTTTTTTTCCACATTTTCCAAAAACTTCTGGAAAAAAATGAACCGTTCAAAAGACTCATTATGCCTCATAGATTATACGTTGGGGTGTTTGCTTTCCAAAATGGGGTCACTTTGTGGGCTATTCCATTGTCCTGGTGCTCCAGGGCCTTCAAAATTGTATTAGGTGGTTGAGAGATTAGATATGCAATTTATGCTCCTAGAACGCCTGAATGCGCTACTTCAATGTTGGGCATCTGTATGTGGCCAGGCTGTGTAAAAGTCTCACACATGTGGTATCGCCATACTCAGGAGGAGTAGCAGAATATATTTTGGGGTGTCATTTTTGCTATGTACATGCTATGTGTTGGAAATATCTTAGAAATGGACAACTTTGTGTAAAAAAAAATGCGTTTTCATTTTTTTTCCACCTCTTCCGAAAACTTCAGGAAAAAAATGAACCGTTCAAAAGACTCATTATGCCTTATAGATTATACGTTGGGGTGTTTGCTTTCCAAAATGGGGTCACTTTGTGGGCGTTTCCATTGTCCTGGTGCTCCAGGGCCTTCAAAAGTGTAATAGGTGGTTGAGAGATTAGATATGCAATTTATGCTCCTAGAACGCCTGAATGCGCTACTTCAATGTTGGGCATCTGTATGTGGCCAGGCTGTGTAAAAGTCTCACACATGTGGTATCGCCATACTCAGGAGGAGTAGCAGAATATATTTTGGGGTGTCATTTTTGCTATGTACATGCTATGTGTTGGAAATATCTTAGAAATGGACAACTTTGTGTAAAAAAAAATGCGTTTTCATTTTTTTTCCACCTCTTCCGAAAACTTCAGGAAAAAAATGAACCGTTCAAAAGACTCATTATGCCTTATAGATTATACATTGGGGTGTTTGCTTTCCAAAATGGGGTCACTTTGTGGGCGTTTCCATTGTCCTGGTGCTCCAGGGCCTTCAAAAGTGTAATAGGTGGTTGAGAGATTAGATATGCAATTTATGCTCCTAGAACGCCTGAATGCGCTACTTCAATGTTGGGCATCTGTATGTGGCCAGGCTGTGTAAAAGTCTCACACATGTGGTATCGCCATACTCAGGAGGAGTAGCAGAATATATTTTGGGGTGTCATTTTTGCTATGTACATGCTATGTGTTGGAAATATCTTAGAAATGGACAACTTTGTGTAAAAAAAAATGCGTTTTCATTTTTTTTCCACCTCTTCCGAAAACTTCAGGAAAAAAATGAACCGTTCAAAAGACTCATTATGCCTTATAGATTATACGTTGGGGTGTTTGCTTTCCAAAATGGGGTCACTTTGTGGGCGTTTCCATTGTCCTGGTGCTCCAGGGCCTTCAAAAGTGTAATAGGTGGTTGAGAGATTAGATATGCAATTTATGCTCCTAGAACGCCTGAATGCGCTACTTCAATGTTGGGCATCTGTATGTGGCCAGGCTGTGTAAAAGTCTCACACATGTGGTATCGCCATACTCAGGAGGAGTAGCAGAATATATTTTGGGGTGTCATTTTTGCTATGTACATGCTATGTGTTGGAAATATCTTAGAAATGGACAACTTTGTGTAAAAAAAAATGCGTTTTCATTTTTTTTCCACCTCTTCCGAAAACTTCAGGAAAAAAATGAACCGTTCAAAAGACTCATTATGCCTTATAGATTATACGTTGGGGTGTTTGCTTTCCAAAATGGGGTCACTTTGTGGGCGTTTCCATTGTCCTGGTGCTCCAGGGCCTTCAAAAGTGTAATAGGTGGTTGAGAGATTAGATATGCAATTTATGCTCCTAGAACGCCTGAATGCGCTACTTCAATGTTGGGCATCTGTATGTGGCCAGGCTGTGTAAAAGTCTCACACATGTGGTATCGCCATACTCAGGAGGAGTAGCAGAATATATTTTGGGGTGTCATTTGTGGAATGTACATGCTATGTGAGAGAAATAACCTGTTATAATGACAATTTGGTGTGGAAAAAAATAAAAATAAAATAAATCTTAATTTTGCAAAGAATTGTGGGAACAAATGACAACTTCAAAAAACTCACCATGCCTCTTACTAAATACCTTGGAATGTCTACTTTCCAAAAAGGGGTCATTTTGTGGGTATTTGTACTTTCCTGGCTTGTAAGGGTTTCAAGAAATGAGATAGGCCTCAGTATATCAGGTGTGATCAGATGTGATCAATTACCAGTGATTGGCACCATAGCTTATAGACGCTATAACTTTCACACAGACTAAATAATATTCACTAATTTGTATTATTTTTACCAAAGATATGTAGCAGTATAAATTTTGGCCCAAATTTATGAAGAAAAATTACTTATTTGCAAAATTTTATAATACAAATGAAGAAAAATGCATTTTTTTACAAAATTTTCGGTCTTTTTTCATTTATAGCACAGAAAATAAAAAACCCAGAGGTGATCAAATACCACCAAAAGAAAGCTCTATTTGTGTGAACAAAAGGACGAAAATTTCATATGGGTACAGTGTTGCATGACTGAGTAATTGTCATTCAAAGTGTGAGAGCACCGAAAGCTGAAAATTGGTCTGGTTAGGAAGGGGGTTTAAGTGCCCAGTTGTCAAGTGGTTAAACCCCTCCTTATCCTACTTATTCCTTCCCTAAGTTCCTTGCACCCTTTCATGTCTGTACTCTGCTTCCATTTACAATACAGCTCCGTACATGTCTGCCTCAGTGTGCCGATATGCCTACCTGATCAGCCTGTGTCATGCAGTCAGACAGCAGCCATTCCAGTGTACAAAAGCCACGCCTCCTCCTCCTCCTCCTCCTCGTCCGTGATAGGCTGAACACTCAGTTTCCCAGCAGTCATTGTTCAGTGTTCCGCCTATCACGGACATCCTCTCCTCCTCGTCCATGGGATGAGGAGGAGAGGACGTCCGTGATAGGCTGAACACTGACTCACTGCTGGGAAACTTAGTGTTCCCCTATCACGGACAAGAACGAGGAGGAGGCACGGCTTTTGTACACAGGTCGGCTGCCGTCTGAGCACTACACACAGGCTGAGCAGGTAGGCAAATTGCAGTGACTCGAGTATAAGCCAAGGGGGGCACTTTCAGCACAAAAAAAATGTGCTGAAAAACTTGGCTTATACTCGAGTATATACGGTAGTCTTCCATCCCCATTTTTTTGCCTCCATTTCATGTACTAGATCTGACCTTAAAGAAAACCTCTTAGAGAAGTATGTAGGCTGTCATTGCTGACCTTTTCTTTTGAGAATTTTAGCTGCCTGCCTCTGCTTTCATGATTTATGAGGCACCAACATGGAACAAGTATAGAGATAAGGATTTCTGACTTTTTTTGATTCTCATTTACATCATGCATGTTCAAGGTCTGTGAATTAAATAGCATTGAAACCAGACACAGCCAAACAAGCCTTTTTTTAAATGGGTCCAGAAATAGCAGCCTCTGTACTTTTTCTATAAAAGGTGTACCTTAATTAGCTGTTATATAGGTGTAGGGTTATACTAGGCTCATAGTTGAATCTCTGTTTTTTAAACTATTTATAATATGGGGCTCAATTAAAGGATTTTTCTCACTTCCTGTCCTTCTGATAACATTTTACCAGTCAAGAATTGAAGGGAATTCTCCAGCAACTCACAGAGAAATAAATATCTTTTTTATTGAAACAGGAATAAATAGAACCCTTTTCAAATTTTTATTTCTGCCTGTTTCTCCATTGCAGATTACCTGTCTGCTAAAATTCTCTCCAAAAGACAAGAAATGAGGGGAAAACTCTTTAAGCTCAGATGGCAGTAAAAAATAAGATAGTGGTTCTTATCTTCCCTTGCTCTATCCAAAACTAGAAAAAAAAGGTTTTTGGCTTGATATACACTTTAAGTAGCTAACACCTAGCAGCACTTGGGTCGTCAGTTTAAATCCCATCCACAGAACTACCTGCCTGGAGTTTGTATGGTCTTTCTGTGGTGTGATTAAACTGGCAGCATCCAAGCAAAAGCAGCAGCTGAAAAAAAACATCCAACTGCCTCTGAACGTCCATTTACCAACACCAGTGTCCATGAGGCCTAACATGTTTGTTATTTTTAAAGAAAAAAAAACAAAAAAAAAAAAAACAAAAACAAAAAACTTTAGTATCACTTTAAGGCTATTTAGGCTAAAAATGCTTAAGTGGGGCTAGGCTCGTGGTTTTTAGCCCTCCACATTACAGTCCCATGGGATTTTTAAGGCAATAGTATGAAGAGCTTTATAAATAAACTTATAAATCTTTATTTACAGTACATTTAAAAGACATAAAAATCAGGGGTGGAGGTAGCCGGAGTCCAAGATGGATGTGCAGTAGTGGAGCTCCAGGCACCAGCGGGACAACAGTGGCGAATAGCAACCCACCTGGCCCAACTAAACTGACTCAAATAAGGCGATCCAGCTCCCTGACACCCCGGGAACACAGTGCAGTAATGCCGAGGAGGAAGAAAGAAGAGATTCAGCCCAAGCGCCTAACAGAGTTCTTCCCCCTCGTGCTCCGGCAAAATGGCGACGGCTCCTCATCCACACCAGCAGCTGCAGCCCAGCCTCGCAGCACACAACAGGGGAGAACACAAAAAAGAAGCAGCCCTCCTAAAGGATCACAATCCCCACCAACTACACCATCATCGGGAGCCCGGAAAAGGCACGATTTAAAGCGGATACCATGGGTGACAACAATAAGATGAGCTCACTCCCAGACTCAGGAGACGACACCAGGGAGTTACCAGACTCCATAGACTTTTTCCCTACTAATGGCCAACCTGTTCTAGACACAGTGCTGAAAGAGATGTTAGTTTCACTAAGGGGCTCGCTTCACTCAGATATAATCTCAAGTATACACAAGTTCAGCACCGAACTCCGATCTGTATCGGATAAAGTGCCCCACATAGAACACAAGATGAGGGAGTATGCCACCACGATTAATGATCTGATTGACACTAATGAAGGTAGAGAGGATGACATAGAACAGGGGTCCTCAAACTACGGCCCTCCAGTCGTTCAGGAACTACAATTCCCATCATGCCTAGTCATGTCTGTGAATGTCAGAGTTTTACAATGCCTCATGGGACTTGTAGTTCTGCAACAGCTGGAGGGCCGTAGTTTGAAGATCCCTGACATAGAAGGAATAAAATCCAAAATGGCAGACATTGAGGTGAGTTACAGGAGGAATAATGTGAAGATCAGAGGGGTCCTGGAATCTGTCAAACAACAAGACTTGCAGAACTATGAGTCCCAGCTCTTCTCCACAATTCTGCTCGATATGTCAGCATTAGATTTCACAGTGGACAGACTCCCTAAACCAGGGGTCTCAAACTGGCAGCCCTCCAGCTGTTGCGTAACTACCAGTCCCATCATGCCTCTGCCTATGGGAGTCATGCTTGTAACTGTCAGCCTTGCAATGCCTCATGGGAATTGTAGTTATGCAACAGCTGGAGGGCTAACCAGTTTGAGACCCCTGCCCTAAACCCTCCTACCTATCGGATAATGTACCACGGGATGTCATCCTGAGACTACATTTCTACCACACGAAAGAGAGGCTTATGTCAGCCTCAAGGCAAAAAGACCAGATCCCTTCACCATACTCCAACCTGCAATTTTATGTGGACTTATAACAATACACCCTATAGAAGGGCAGAAACATGAACACTTTCACAAAAGCCCTCAGGAACCATAATCTCGGATACAAATGGGGCTTCCCTACCAAGCTGATCGTCACAAGGGAGGGCAAGGAATTCACGATGGACTCTGTTGCCAAATGCATGGCGCTATTGAATACATAGGGGATTATTCTAGAACCGCAACCGCACTCACGCCAGGGTAGCCCCACTACAAGATCTGAGACTGAATGGCACACTGTCGATCGTAGAAATGCCCGCACTCACAATTGACCCTATCGTGGGCAAAATGTATAAAACTTAACCCGCTTGGGAAGGAATACCTTTCTTTGGGTCTCTTACCCCCACGTTAAAACATGAGTGACTATCAGTCACACCCAACCACTTTTCTTGTTAGTTGGCGTTTAGCCACAGTTATGTTGACTTTTTGTTCTTGCACAATATGTTTTTCTACCTTCTCATTCAGAAATACCATCTCAATTCCAGAGGAACTCGGAACAACGTTCAAACTAATCCCAGAATCTTCGAGACCTCTTGAGGACACGTCTTCATCTTGTCCACATGGCGGCATTCCACCACCCATAAGTGTTGTAAACAGCACACAAAACCACATACCTATCACCCCTTACACATGGCAGTAAATTTCTTGACCATTAATTCTAATCTGGCTAAGCGCAGGTCTTTATGGAAAGAAGCATTACAACAGACCTGTGATATCTTATGCACCCAAGAGTCTCACTTTCAAACCAAAGCACCACCAAAATGCACCCACCCAAAATTCCCATTTATTTACTACGCTAACGTGGAAGCAAAATCAAGGGAAGTGAAGATAGCAATCAGAGACACAATTGCCTTCCAACTACATACCAGCATCATAGACCCACAAGGTCATTTCATAATATTGGGGTGCGACATCAACTCTATAACTTTCACGGTGGTAAACATATATGCACCTAATGCTGGTCAGACCAAATTTTTTCATAAACTTATGAAGAAGATACGCCTAACCCAACAAGGCACATTGGTAATCTGTGGGGACAACATCACCCCTGACCCAACTCTAGACTCTACTTCCAATCCAAAACGCTCTCCACCATCTCTACTACTGCTACTACGTAAATATGAACTATTTGACGCCTGGAGGTGTCTGAATGCAAGTGAGAGAGACTATTCTTTTTTTTCGCACTGCCATGTAACTTATAGCAGAATAGACCTCTTCTTGGTGGACAAACAGCTGTTCTTTAAGTGTAAATCTGCCAAAATTCATAATATCACTTGGTCGGATCATGCCCCAGTGGAGTTATCGGTGGAGGGATCATCCAATCATAAAAACACCAACTTGTGGAGAGCTAACCCCCACCTCTTCCAGCATGGTCCGAACAAGCTCTATATTGAACGACAGCTTAAAGAGTTCTTTACAATCAAGCAAGAATCAGTCTCGAAATCATTCACCATATGGAATGCCCATAAGGCATTCGCAAGAGGTATCTTAATACAACAAGGGGCGAGGGTCAGGAGGTTGAGGCAACAGCATACCACAAAAGTCATAAACCAAATTGAAATATTGGAAAAACAAAACATGACCAAGACATCCCCAAGCTTGACAGACCAACTTACACAACTACGCACAGAGCTTAGACTACTGCTCCTGGAGGACTTTGAAAAAGCCTCCAGCAAACTCAAACTGGCATACTACACGAGTGGCAATAGAGCAGTAAAGTTACTAGCTAAACAGGTACAAAACACACATCCAACATATTATACACCCAAAAACACAGATAAAACACCAACACCCTTAAGATATAGCTGATGCCTTTAGCCATTACTACAGCTCATTGTACAACCTTAAAAATGGCACTACTATACCACAACCAAGTCCAGATACCAAAGAAACATTGCTACAAACAGTTAATCTACCTAAATTGACTGCAAAACATCTCCACATACTAAATTCCCCGATCACGGAAACAGAAGTCAAATTATACACTCACTGCCACTCAACAAATCCCCAGGCCCAGATGGCTTCACAGGGAAATATTACATTAAATTTAAAGAAATTCTGACCCCACATTTGGTGGATATATTTGGCTCTGCTGCTGCCTCTTCGCCCTTCCCTCAAGAGAGGCTCAAGGCAATTATCATTGCACTACCCAAACCAGGTAAAGATCCAGTCTCTGCAAAACTTTAGGCCTACTTCCTTACTTAATAATGATGATGCACTTTCGGGCCAGCCAAGCAACATTGGATACATTGGTGTATGCATTTGCCTTACCAGTGACAGCAATATTATGGCATTCCCGGCACAAATTTAATTGGTTTAAACCTTTTTCCACTCTTGTTTACGCTTATACAAGCTAATACTGTTTACGTTTATATAATTTCTGATTCTAACATCCATGTGTTCTTGCCGCACTGGCGGTGTGTGCGGGTTTGGGGTTCCTGAGCCTGTTCATGGTGTGTGGGGGGGGTTTCCACATTCGCGGGAGCTGCGATGCGCCTTGTGGGTCCTCCCCTTTCTCCCTGCACAGCCGTGTCTTGAGGATCGGGTGGACGCCCCTTCGCGCATCGGCGCCACGGTCCTCACGTCCAGCGCTAGGCGTCAGTCATGACGTCACCACGCTGCCATTGAGAGCACCACCTGCGTGACGCATGTGGGGGCGTCTCGGCGCCAATCACCGAGCGTCCCGGCTCGGGTGCGGACGCTGTTTTTCGCCCCTCCCATGGGCACGCACGTGGCGTTGGCGGCGCATATAGTCTGCACCTTCAGTCGGAGCCGGCTGTTCTTCTGGCTGGTCTCCGCCTGGGGCCTCTGCACACCAGCCACTCCACCGCTTGGTGTTGCACGGTATGCTACTTGGGTAAGTGTCCCTTGAGTCAGGTCCACTGTTGTTCACTCGCATGTCCCTGCACGTTTGTGTTCACACATATTTCCACTACTACTTTCAGGTTTTTGTGTTTCATCCATGGTTTCAGTTTTTTCACAGTCACATTCACATTTAGGTCAGCTCACCTTATACACACACACAATCATTTTCATACACTTACCACACTCTTCTTGGCCACCACTTACACATGCGGACATATTGGGTGTATATATACATCACCCAATTTACCACCTCATCCCACTTACACTCCAATTGTTTCTCACACTCTCATTATTTTTTTTTTTTCCACACATTTTTCATTTCACAATACAATTTTTCATTTGATTCCAGATATCTCCAATTTGCAGCATCACATACCCGTATTTTGGCACATGGAAACCCTCATAGGCACCCCTACATCTCCCCAAGCTAGTTGTGCACTATTACGCCGCCTCAGCTCCCGTGATGTGGTCTATGCTCCCGATTCGCCGTGTCTTGCTTGGCCCCTACTGCGCCCACTACTGTGGTTGGTGAGTGCACTGGGTTGAATTTCATAAATTTCAATTTACATTTTTCAATTTTCAAACAGAGTATGGTTTACTTCAATTATTATACTTACAGGGATATGTCGCATCTGCTCCTGACGAGTGGAAATGAATCCACGAAACGCGTAGAGCTACATGATGCTACAGACACATTCATTATTGCCTATGATGTTACCCATATGAACCCAGCTATTTTTGATTTTGTACCATGTGATCATCTATACAGGTGCCGGGCATGCTGTGTTTGGCTTGTTTAGGCCGTTTTGCTGTCGCATACTATCTATTTGATTGTTGTGAATTTATTTTATTCAGCCATGTTTTTTACATCTCTGTATTATTGTGCCCACATCTTGTACATATATGTAATAAATGTAATTTAATAATTTGATACCAATAAAACTTTATATTTATACCATTACCTCTGCATTTCAACCGCTTCAATTCAAAGTCCCACCTTCCTTTTGATGCATCCAAATATAGGGATGGAGGCACGTATGTGTACCTCATATAAAGTCCCACATTCCCCCCTTTTTTTTTTTTTCTCCTGATGATGTTAAAGTGTATGCAAAAATGCTGGCTACTAGATTGATGGACATCCTACCTACCATTATAGATATAGACCAATCAGGATTTACCAAGGGGAGACAGACGTCGGATGCTACCCGACGCCTGGTCAACGTGATCCATATAGCCAATAAGCACACAACGCCTTCTCTGCTCCTTGCGTTGGATGCAGAGAAGGCGTTTGACAGAATACACTGGCAATTTATAGCACAGGTGCTGCAGAAGGCCCCGTATACGCGGCCATTATGGCCCTTTATACACAGTCGTCAGCTCAAGTATACATCTCAGGGGCACTCTCTACCCCATTCACAATTACTAACGGGACTAGGCAAGGGTGGCCTCTATCCCCGTTGATCTTTAACCTATTAATGGAACCATTAGCCTCCCATTTGCGAACACACCAACACATCACTGGCATACGTATAGGCCCGAGACACAGGGGCAGATCCAGAGCCTAGTCTCGGGAGGGGCACTACCAGAAAATACTTTTTTTGGGGTAAATTTAACAGGGAAATGGCTGGTGTTAGCGCTTCAATCATCACGGCACCATGGTTGTTATGGTGTCAGGATGATTGAAGTGTATTATTAAATTGTTATTAAAAAAGAAATAGTTCAACTCACCATAATGCCGAATCAGTGGGAGCCCCGAGCGTGTCACTTGCCACTCTCACACGTTGTGGATTGTCACTTGCCACGTTGCCTGTCACTAGATGCAGATTGTCACTTGCAACGTCCCATGTCACACGTTGCAGATTGTCACTTGCCACGTCCTATGCCACACGTTGCAGATTGTCACATTGCCACGTCCCATGCCACACGTTGCGGATTGTTACTTGCCTGCTATAATGGTCTCTTGCTTGCTGTGTCCCAGTCAAGCAGCAGAGAGATGATGTAATCTCTCTGCTGCTGCGGCTGCCTGAACACTGCACAGTGAGGGCGGAACTGCAGGGATGCAGGGCGGTGAGAAATGATGTTATCTCTCTGCTCCTCCGCCCGCCGACTCCCTGATTGGCCAGCAGCCACTCTCACACTGTCACCGAGCCGCACAGCTGCTCACCAACAGTGCCGCCCCCTCTGTCTCTCCCCACTGGAACCGCCCGTCGGCTCTCACCCACAGCGACGCCTGCCCGCCCACTCACTCACCCACATTCTCGGAGGGGGCAATTGCCCGTTGCCCCCCCTGGATCCGCCCCTGCCAAGACAGCATATAATCATTCTGTTTGCAGACGACATAATACTGATGCTCACAAAAGCAGACACCTCATTGAACATGGTCCACAAAGCATTACAAACATTTAATAGAGTGTCGTACTACAAAGTGAATGAAACCAAGTCCTATATCCTAAACTTAGGAATCCCAGAACAGACTAAACAAAATTTAGAACAAAAATTCCCTTATATATGGAAAACAGAAGGGATCAAATACCTAGGTATCACATTGACCCCTAAAACAGAGGACCTAATAGCGGCCAATTATAGCCCAATTCTGAAATCTCTAGATAACAAACTAAAGATACTAGCCAGAAGTGAACTATCATGGTTGGGTAGACTCGCAGCTTTTAAGATGCAAGTGCTACCACAACTACTATATCTATTTAGAACCCTTCCAATTCCACTACCGAACTCATATTTTAATTCCCTGCAACCAATACTGAACAGATACATATGGCAAGGGAAGAAAGCCAGATGTGCTTTTAGCAGATTAATCAAACACAGAAGAGCAGGGGGAGTAGGCCATGTACATTTTCAGGACTACTACTTTGCAACAATACTGGCACAACTCCAACATTGGCTAATCCCTGGCTCCAAGACACTATGGATGGAAATAGAACAAACACAAATAACGAAGGGGTCTCAGAGATTTCCTGACAGCTCACCTTAACCAGTTGCCGACCGCCGCACGCCGATGTACGTCGGCACAATGGCACGGGCAAGCATAAGGGCTTACCTGTACGTCCCTGCCTGCCCCCTGATTCAGGTCAGGGGCGAACAGAGGTGAGGGGGGAGGCCACTCATTCGTGGCCACCCCCTAGCAATCGCTCCTGGTGAATGAAATGCTTCCTCGGCTTCTGTAATGTAAACAGAAGCGGAGGAAGTGATGTCATCTCTCCTCGAGCTGGCCTTTTCGTTCCGGCACCGAGGAGAGAAGACATCAAGTAAGTTTGCACCAATACTACACTTCCAGTAGAACACCCAGGCACACTTTTCACACCCCCATCACCCCCCTGTACCACCTGTCACGGTGACACCAATAGCAGTTTTTTTTTTTGCATTGGTGTCAGTTTGTGACAGTTATAAGTGGCAGGGCAGTTAGGGTTAGCCCCCTTTAGGTCTAGGGTACCCCCCTTTACATCTAGGGTACCCCCCTAACCCCCCCTAATAAAGTTTTAACCCCATGATCACCCCCCGTCGCCAGTGTCACTAAGCGATCGTTTTTCTGATCGCTGTATTAGTGTCACAGGTGACGCTAGTTAGGGAGGTAAGTATAAAGGGTTCGCCGTCAGTGTTTTATAGCGACAGGGACCCCCATATACTACCTAATAAAGGTTTTAACCCCCTGATTGCCCCCTAGTTAACCCTTTCACCAGTGATCACCGTATAAGTGTTACGGGTGATGCTGGTTAGTTAGTTTATTATAGTTTTAGGGCACCTGCCGTTTATTACCTTATAAAGGTTTAACCCCCTAATTGCCCGGTGGTGATATAAGTTAAGTTTTTAGGATCAGATAAGGTCTGCGTCGCCCCAGGTTAGGAAAGAGGAAAGAAGAAAGAAGAAGAAAGAAGAAGAAGAAAGAAGAAGAAAGAAGAAGAAAGAAGAAGAAAGAAGAAGAAAGAAGAAAGAAGAAAGAAGAAAGAAAGAAGTATGGAGCAGAGCAGTACTAGCAAAGCTATTCCTTCTGGTGAACTGGCAAGCCCCAGCGGCCTAGTACACCCTGGTCGTACATCCAGCACTGCAGTAACACTTGGTGACGTGGCGAGTCCCATAAGTGCAGTTCAAGCTGGCGAGGTGGCAAGCACAAGTAGTGTCCCGCTGCCACCAAGAAGATCCCACCACTTCTGCTGCACCCGTACTTCGCCCATTCACTGGCCAACCTGGCATTCATGTGGAAACAAGTTGATTTTACGCCACTTGATTTTTATTCGCTGTTTTTCACTGAAGATCTCTATAGGTCTATTGTGGACCAAAGCAATTTGTACGCTGGTCAACACATCGCCACTATTCCCCAGTCCTCCCTTGCCAGAGATTGGAAACCAATTACGGTTTCTGAATTCAAGATCTTTCTGGGCCTTTCCCTCAACATGGGCATAACTAAAAAGAGTGAGTTGCGGTCATATTGGTCCACTGACCCAATTCACCATATGCCCTTGTTCTCTGCCTCCCTAACCAGGGCACAATACGAGCAGATTTTGCGGTTCATGCACTTCAACAACAATTAACTCTGTCGTCCTCGTGGAGACCCTGAATACGATCAGCTCTACAAAATTCGGCCCCTCGTAAACCAATTTCAACCAACATTTTGCAGACTTATTTACTCCCCATCAAGTTGTCTGCGTTGATGAGTCCCTGATTAAGTTTTCTGGCCACTTGTCATTCAAACAGTACCTTCCCAGCAAGCGTGCCAGATACGAGGTACCACTTATATGTGGACAATTATTACACGAGCGTGCCACTTTTTAGTCACCTTTTTGATCATCAGATTGGAGCATGTGGCACCGTGCGACCTAATCGCCGGGGCTTTCCCCAGTGGCTTGTAGATTCCAGTCTTAGGCTGGGGGAGAGAGCCTGCTTCAAGTGTAATAATTTGCTCACTATGAAATGGAGGGATAATAAGAATGTTTTCATTCTTACCTCCCTTCATGCAGACACGACGGTCCAAATTCATACGCCGACTGGTGTTGTGGAGAAACCCCTCTTTGTCCACGAATATAACCTCAATATGGGAGGGGTGGACCTCAACGACCAGTTGTTGGCGCCGTACCTAGTTACCCGTAAGGCCAGATGCTGGTATAAAAAAAGTGTCTGTATATTTATTTCAATTGGCTTTGCTGAACGCTCATGTGCTATACAGAGCTTCAGGATGCACTGGATCCTTCCTTAAATTCCAGGAAGAGATCGTCAGAGCCCTTTTGTTTCCAGACGGTGCTCCACCTCACCTTCCCAATCCAAATGCAGCAAGTCGGCTGCATGAGAGGCATTTTCCTTATGTCCTCCCGCGTACCCCTATCCAACGAGCCCCCCAAAGTAAATTTTGTGTCTGCAGAAGGCGCGGATATAGGCGTGACACCCGCTATTATTGTCCCTCCTGTCCTGACAATCCTGGTCTTTGCATTGGTGAATGTTTTGAATGCTACCATACACTAGTTGAGTTTTAGCGTAGCGTACAGCACTGCACAGACTAGGACACACTTCACAGGGTCTCCCAAGATGCCATCGCATTTTGAGAGACCCGAACCTGGAAACGGTTACAGTTATAAAAGTTACAAAAAAAGTGTAAAAAAACAAAAATAGTTGTCGTTTTATTGTTCTCTCTCTATTCTCTCTATTGTTCTGCTCTTTTTTACTGTATTCTATTCTGCAATGTTTTATTGTTATTATGTTTTTATCATGTTTGCTTTATAGGTATGCAATTTTTTTATACTTTACGGTTTACTGTGTTTTATTGTTAACCATTTTTTTGTTTTCAGGTACGCCATTCAGCTGCAGAGCAGATTTATTCATCTTGACAGCAACAGCGTTTGCTCCCACGATACATAAAGCCGTGACTCCAGCGCTGTCGGAGGCGATTTCACCGCCACAGTTACATACTTCAGCATATATGCCGAAGCGTGGGGGCAGCAGTGGGCGGAGGAGCGATTTGCTCCTACCTTTTGCGGGAGGATACCCCCATGCTTCGGCATATATATATTTTAGACACAGGTTGCGTTAAATGTTTTATTTTTTACTTTTTTTTTGTATTTGCTTTGCAGGTATGGTCAGCTTTCATGTAAAAGCAATCCTAGTGGCTAATTAGCCTCTAGACTGCTTTTACAAGCAGTGGGAGGGAATGCCCCCTCCCCCCCACTGTCTTCCATGTTTTTCTCTGGCTCTCCTGTCCCAACAGGGAACCTGAGAATGCAGCCGGTGATTCAGCCAGCTGACCATAGACCAGAATGACTCCAAACATCTCTATGGCCTAAGAAACCGGAAGCATTTCATGACTTAGATTTCGCCGGATGTAAACAGCACCATTGGGAAATTGGGAAAAGCATTTTATCACACCGATCTTGGTGTGGTCAGATGCTTTGAGGACAGAGGAGAGATCTAGGGTTTTTTCAAAAAAATAAATAAATAAATAAATAAAAAAAAAAAAAAAAAAAAAAAAAAAAGAGTACCTGTCACTACCTATTGCTATCATAGGGGATATTTACATTCCCTTAGATAACAATAAAAATGATTAAAAAAAAAAAAAAAAAATGAAAGGAACAGTTTAAAAATAAGATAAAAAAAAAAAAAAAAAGCACCCCTGTCCCCCCCTGCTCTCGCGCAAAGGCGAACACAAGCGTCGGTCTGGCGTCAAATGTAAACAGCAATTGCACCATGCATGTGAGGTATCACCGCGAAGGTCAGATCAAGGGCAGTAATTTTAGCAGTAGACCTCCTCTGTAAATCTGAAGTGGTAACCTGTAAAGGCTTTTAAAGCTTTTAAAAATGTATGTAGTTTGTTGCCACTGCACGTTTGTGCGCAATTTTAAAACATGTCATGTTTGGTATCCATGTACTCGGCCTAAGATCATCTTTTTTATTTCATCAAACATTTGGGCAATATAGTGTGTTTTAGTGCATTCAAATTTTAAAAAGTGTGTTTTTTCCCAAAAAAATGCTTTTGAAAATCGCTGCACAAATACTGTGTAAAAAAAAATGAAACACCCACCATTTTAATCTGTAGGGCATTTGCTTTAAAAAAAATATATAATGTTTGGGGGCTCAAAGTAATTTTCTTGCAAAAAAAGTACTAGTTACTTACCGGTAACTGTCTTTCTAGGAAATCTTCCAGGACGGCACACCTGAGAGATGAGAGGCTCCTCCCCACAGGAAACACAATCAATCAACAGCTGTTTTAAGTCCACACCCTTCCCCTTGATCCTCAGTTTGTAGAGACGCAACTCCTGAACCTGGTTCACAAGGGAAATCATTCCTCATAGGCACTCACCTTCTAGTGTTCTAAAATTTTTCCCTCCTCCAACAGGTGGGAAGTAGGCCTGCCATCCTGGAAGATTTCCTAGAAAGACAGTTACCGGTAAGTAACTAGTACTTTTCTCAAGTCATCTTCCAGGACGCCACACCTGAGAGGATAAACAAGTACCTCAGGCCTACCTTAGGGTGGGACCACTGCAAAACCCTCTTGGCGAACCTCGGTTCTGCAGTAAGCTTTACCTTCACTCCATATGCTTGATGAAGGTATCTTAGCTGGATCATGCGGCTGATCTGCCGGCCTACTCCACCGGTGTCCCTACCTTCTCTGCTTCGGATGCAGGATCTAAGTGGAGTGGGCTCTTAAAGACGGAATCAGAAAACATGTTAAACTTGTAGGTTATCAATGTTGCCTGTCACACATCTAACAACAATGGCCTATTCTGTCTATAGGTGCTGCTTAGAACCACTAAAAAGATTAATCAGAGACCTGTGTTGTAAGACAAGGACACTACATTGATCTATAAGGGGGCCTGTCTTAACACAACCCTGTCCAGGGAAATAAAACTGCCAAAAAAGGGGGGCCCCTGACAGACAACCCCTTTTTGTTCATTTTTATCTTTACGTCAGCAAAGACTGAAGGGAAACCTACTTAAGGGAAATAGATTAACAAAAACTTAATCCCTGGGTTTAAGGCATGCCCAATCTTTAGTTTTACTTACGCCTGAGAGCCTACTCAGGAGATTAACATCCATAGCAGGAGAAGAACACTCATATTGCTACATCTAGTTTTGCTAGAAGGGCAAAATAAAGGCCATACACCGAGCTGTAACCTATTTGGTCGGGTATACATCTTTATACTTCATCTTCAGGCCATAAAACTCCTCTGAACCGAACTTCCTAAGTTCTTATTAAACAGGGTGATTCATTATCGCCTTCCTCCAGTGACCCATAACTCTACTGGGCTTCACCCTAGGAAATGGCTCTGGCATCCCTGAATGTAAGGGGTCGAGGCTTTCTGACATGTGACATCTGCAGCCAGAACTCCTGGCCCTTCCACGGAAGAGAAGGCTGAAATACAAAAAGGTGATACATGTATTATTAATATCACAAATAAAAAAAAATCATAGATTGTGGACATAGCACAATAGATGTAGACAGAAAGGACATAAGCATAGACAACAATGTTGTGTATCTGAGTGTGACTAGCTCAACCAAAATATCAAATATGGGAAGAGACCCAAATCTGAACCTCACAGTCTGGTTTTCTGATGTGCGGCCAATATGTAAGCATTAAGACACAAACACACCTTAAATGCTGCGCATTTCTGAAGTGCAGCTAGCTAGGTCATAACTGGTAAATACAGAAAGGACGGGAAGGGAACCCCCTTTTACAGTGGTGTTTTACTGATGTACAGTAAAACAAGGCCATAAAGAGAAGACAGAAAGACCCAAACTTCTATGTTGCGTATTTATGAAGAACCACCAAGTACAGTTATAAGACAATCCTTCCTGTTATGCAGATCTGTAGTGCAGTTACATAGAACCAACAGAGAAAGAACACAAGCAACCTACAGCATTGTGTTTTTCTGAAGTGCCATAAGGTAAGGCAATATGAAACAGAAAGCACCAACAAGCTTCAATGTTGAGTATTTCTGCTGTGCAGCAACATAAAAACAAAGAAACAACAGACAGCCTTTACAGCTGCGATCTTTCTGGTCTACTGCAAAATAAGGCAATAACTCCATAATGAGTATTCCTGCTGCGTTGCAAAACATGAACCAGAAGGGACAGATAAGCTTGGGGTTCCCACACCCGTGCGACCCAACCTGCCACTTGGGACTGCAAGACGCACGAGAAGTCATATACTATGGCTTCCAAAGGGTACCATTCGTGACTGTGCGGCTCCAGGTCGCAGCGTCTCCAGCAGTCCCTGCTTACGGAACCACAGACCTCAAGATTACACAGGTCGCAGGAAAAGCAGCTTTCAGGTCGAGCAAACAAGGGGTCCCCATGCTGTGGCTCCCTGGAGGAGTGCAGCCAACAACCCCCTACTGTGTATACCTAAGAAACAGCAAGGAAGATCAATGAGAAACACCACTTACTGCTGTGCCTTTCTGATATACGGACAATAAGACAGTAAATATAGGAAATATAGGACATACAGGACACAAACAATGTTCAATCTTTGTGTATGTCTGATGTATAGCATATACCAATATTGAGCAGAGATGCCATCACCCTCAATGTGTATCCCTGCTGAGCAGCAAAAACAAATCAGAAAAAGAGAAACAACCTTCACTGTTGTGTCCTTTCTGCTATGCAGCCAATAAGGCAGTAAATGTAAGACATAAAGGACAGACAACCTTCAATGTTGTATGTGTCTGATGTGCAACAACAATCTTGAATAGAGATAGCACATCCATATTTAAGTGATTTGGCATGTGACTCAACATGTCAAATCACATGCCTAAAATCGGCAGCCATTGCCGTTAATAGCACTGTCTGAATCAGCACGGGCCACTTTGTGGTGCTGCACTGATTACCAATTGCAGTATGTGTACTACCCCTGGCACAGGTTCAATTTTGTATTTTCCAACAAAATCAGGACCATCCATCTTCACTGCTGCCTTTCTGATAAGCAACCAATAAAGCAGTAATACAGGACCCACAGACAGACCTCAATCTTGTATATCTCTGATGTGCAATAATATAACAGTTCTGAATAGAGATAGCACATCCATATTGAAGTGATTTGGCATGCGACTCAACATGTCAAAATCGCATGCCTAAAATCAGCAGCCATTGCCGTTAATAGCACTGCCTGAATCAGCACAACGTCACTTTGTGGTGCTGCACCGATTACCAATGGCAGTATGTGTACTACCCATGGCACAGGTTCAATTTGTATTTTCCAACAAAATCAGGACCATCCATCTTCACTGCTGCCTTTCTGATAAGCAACCAAAAAGGCAGTAATACAGGACCCACAGACAGGCCTCAATCGTGTATATCTCTGATGTGCAACAATCTAACAATTCTGAATAGAGATAGCACATCCATATTGAAGCGATTTGGCATGTGACTCAACATGTCAAATCACGTGCCTAAAATCGGCAGCCATTGCCGTTAATAGCACTGTCTGAATCAGCACGACGCCACCTCGTGGTGCTGTACCGATTACCAAAGGCAGTATATGTACTACCCCTGGCACAGGTTCAATTTGTACTTCTGTTATGGAGCCAGACAAATCAGGACCATCAATCTTTCCTGCGGCCTTTCTGATAATCAACCAATAAGGCAGTAATACAGGACACAAAAACCCCACAGACAGACCTCAATCTTGTGTAGGTCTGATGTGCAGCAATATAACAATTATGAGCAGAAATGTCATCACCAGACTCAATGATGTGCGTTTCTGGCGTGCGGCATAAAACCAGAAAGTACAGACCATTTTCCCTGTTGTATTTTCTGATCTGTAGCCAAACAAAGCAGTACCTTTAGGATATAAAGGACACCCAACAAGCTTCAGCAGGGATGTCACAAATCTCAATGTGTACTTTAGTTGTGCCAGCAAACACCCCAGCAAGGACAAACATTCACTACTGAGGTCTACTGGTGAGCAGCCAAGAAGGAGTCATGGTGTATCCCTTTATGAAATAACCAAACAGGGGCAATTTATTTCATAGGCATAGCCTGGCCTGTAGATACTAATCCTTCACCACCAGTGAAGGAACCAATCCTAAAATGGTTGGACACCTTACTATAGTAGCTGTTGTCCTACTTTACCTCCGTAGATTGAGCAAACGCTAGCCAGCTCATACACGTGTGGGGCTGATCAGTAACTAAAGTCTCAATGAGCCCAGCCTTAGAGACCAATTTAAGACCTCTAGAAAGGGTGGTTACCAATTTAGCCTGGAGGTAAATAGCCACCTGCAGGCCTTAAAGAAGCAATCATATAGCCATCTAGCTCTTGCATATGTTTGCACAGAAAATCCTTAATCAAAGGATATAGGAAAACGATTTATGGTAAAATGCTTTTAGATCTGTCACTGAGTAGACTGTAGCCCAAATCAACAAAAAGGTTTTTCTTACCTCCTGCATTAAAATATAACCACAATGTAAGGGTGGAGTGGGAGGTTGGAGCTTATGAAAAGTTACCCATAGCACGCAACCCCCAAAAGGAGGATCTGTCACAAGGGAACTCCTACTGTGCCACACAGAAGCTTGGTCCCTGCCACATTGTTGAAAGTTGGGTCAGCTTTTAAGCATCTTGGAGCAACTTTAAGCAGATTCCTAGCAGCTGGGCTAATAGGGCCAGATAACCTAGTGCACCTGCTGAGCAAGGGAGCTTACTCCTGAATCCTTCAACCATTTCTCCATTAATAACTTGTTCAGTGGTATACCTGGCCAGTAAGGAACTCTTTGTTCTACCAGGTCACCCTCTTTGCTATATTCACCCCTACTAATGTACCACAACCGGGTATGTAGGGAGAGGCTGGCAACCTACTGTTGTGATAACCACAGTGTCTCTGCTATAAGAGGAAGCTGTGGCTGGTGGTTTTTAGCAGTAGCTTCTGGGCTATTTTGTTATGGAGACCCCAGGTCCTGCACTGCACCACTCAGTAAATACAGGTGGAAGGGGAAAAAATGCCTTACCTACCTCTTTCCCATCTGAGGTGGTTTAGGCACACTCGCTCCTCTGCACCACTTGTTCACCATACAGCATCTCTGATGTAAGAGGGAGCTGTGGCTTGTGTCTTTAGCAAAAGCTTCTGGGCTATTTGAATCCAGACCCCAGGGGAGATTATCTCAAATGCCCAGAAACCATCTGGCTAGGATTGGGGATTTTTGAGTCACCGTTGTCGTCTTCCCCTTTTGCCACAGCCACCGGCCTTGCTTTTCCATCCTTATGGTCCACACGCAAGGAGGATAGCCGCCACAGTGCCCCCCCCCCACACACACAACTGCTGTCCCTTTAGGAAGCTGCAAGGTCAGGCTGTGTCCTGCACTGTCCAGTCAGTATATACACATGGGGGGGGGGGGGGGGGCAATGCCGTACATTCCTCATTCCCATCTGAGGTGGTTTAGGCAGACATTCACCATAGTGAACTGGTGCCTCCTCGAAAGGAGGATGTGGGCGCCTGCTCCTGCTGACTCTCAGCCTTCCCTTCTGGGTAAGAACGTGGGTCGTTCAGGCGGTGCCCTCCCCAGCAGCCCACGTGAGCTACCAGGGGCCCAGGAGTCAGGGGATATGATCCCCCTGGAAAGAACCGAGGGCCAGCACCCCCGTCTGAACGGACGTCCGGACAGGTAAGGGGGGAGACAGGATAAAGGCCCCTGAAGTTCTGGGTACACCACTGTACCCAGGGGCCTTCAGCTCTCAGGGGGGCTTTCCCAGTTTCTGCTGCCCCCCGAGGAAAGGATAGGGGAACCCCCCGGGAAAGATAAATATATCCTGCCAGTCCCAGAGGCTTCCCAGGCATTTGGTCCGGCTCCCAGGGGGAGACCACCAGCCCCAGGCTTCAGTCATTTGGAAAAAAACAAACAGTTTCGCTGTGTAGGGAGAAACACAATCAAAAACTGAGGATCAAGGGGCAGGGTGTGGACTTAAAACAGCTGTTGATTGATTGTGTTTCCTGTGGGGAGGAGCCTCTCATCTCTCAGGTGTGCCGTCCTGGAAGATGACTTGAGAAAATATAATTTTTTCATGTAAACAAAAAGTGTCAGAAAGGGCTTTGTCTTCAAGTGGTTAGAAGAGTGGGTGATGTGTGACATAAGCTTCTAAATGTTGTGCATAAAATGCCAGGACAGTTCAAAACCCCCCAAATGACCCCATTTTGGAAAGTAGACACCCCAAGCTATTTGCTGAGAGGCATGTCAAGTCCATGGAATATTTTATATTGTGACACAAGTTGCGGGAAAGAGAACATTTTTTTTTTAGCACAAAGTTGTCACTAAATGATATATTGCTCAAACATGCCATGGGAATATGTGAAATGACACCCCAAAATACATTCTGTTGCTTCTCCTGAGTACGGGGATACCACATGTATGAGACTTTTTGGGAGCCTAGCTGCGTACGGGACCCCGAAAACCAAGCACTGCCTTCAGGCTTTCTAAGGGCGTAAATTTTTGATTTCACTCTTCACTGCCTATCATAGTTTCGGAGGTCATGGAATGCCCGGGTGGCACAAAACCCCCCTAAATGACCCTATTTTGGAAAGTAGACACCCCAAGCTATTTGCTGAGAGGTATAGTGAGTATTTTGCAGAGCTCACTTTTTGTCACAAAGTTTTGAAAATTGAAAAAAAGAAAAAAAACATATTTTTTTTCTTGTCTTTCTTCATTTTCAAAAACAAATGAGAGCTGCAAAATACTCACCATGCATGTGTCTACTTTCCAAAATGGGGTCATTTGGGGGGGGGGGGGGTTGTGCTATCTTGGCATTTTATGGCCTTCAAAACTGTGATAGGTAGTGAGGAGTGAATCAAAAATTTACGCCCTTAGAAATCCTGAAGGTGGTGATTGGTTTTCGGGGCCCCGTATGTGGCTAGGCTCCCAAAAAGTCCCACACATGTGGTATCCCCGTACTCAGGAGAATCAGCAGAATGTATTTTGGGGTGCAATTCCACATATGCCCATGGCCTGTGTGAGCAATATATCATTTAGTGACAACTTTTTGTAAATTTTTTTTTTTTTTTGTCATTATTCAATTACTTGGGACAAAAAAAAATAATATTCAATGGGCTCAACATGCCTCTCAGCAATTTCCTTGGGGTGTCTACTTTCCAAAATGGGGTAATTGGGGGGGGGGGGGTTGTACTGCCCTGCCATTTTAGCACCTCAAGAAATGAGGCAGTCATAAACTAAAAGCTGTGTAAATTCCAGAAAATGTACCCTAGTTTGTAGACGCTATAACTTTTGCGCAAACCAATAAATATACGCTTATTGACATTTTTTTTTACCAAAGACATGTGGCCGAATACATTTTGGCCTAAATGTATCACTAAAATTGAGTTTATTGGATTTTTTTTTAAACAAAAAGTAGAAAATATCATTTTTTTTCAAAATTTTTGGTCTTTTTTCGTTTATAGCGCAAAAAATAAAAACCACAGAGGTGATCAAATACCATCAAAAGAAAGCACTATTTATGGGAAGAAAAGGACGCAAATTTTGTTTGGGTACAGCATTGCATGACCGCGCAATTAGCAGTTAAAGCGACGCAGTGCCAAATTGTAAAAAGTGCTCTGGTCAGGAAGGGGGTAAATCCTTCCGGGGCTGAAGTGGTTAACTCCTTTTTAGACAGCAAACTAACCCCTCCTATATTGGCTTCAAAAAGAGCATGGGTCCAACATAGAAACTACCCAAACTGGTCCGACACAACACTAGCCCTAAAACTTCCTGTCTCAGCAACTAGCCAATTGATTCCAGATATCAACTTAAATACATGGAAAGATAAAGGAATCCAATATCTGGAAGATATATTGGATGCTACCTCAATTAAACCATTCCATATATTAAAATCTGAGTACCAACTCCCAGCAACAGAACAATACAAGCACATACAAATAACACAACTCCTTAAGAATAAACCTCATATACTTACCACATTATCCACAAAGATAACTCATTACTACCTACAAACTCCAAGCTTATCTAAAGGAATATTGATTTTATACTCGGGTCTTCAAGAGAAGAATACTTGTGTAAAATCCCAATCTATGTTAGCATGGGAAAGAGAACTAGGAAAAGACTACCCGCCCGAACAGTGGGAAAAAAATATTTAAACTTATGTACGCCTCCAACAAAAGCACAAATTTGGGGGAAATGCAACAAAAAAATTTTCCTTAGATGGCACTTGACTCCAAGTCGCATCTCAAAGATATACCGCAATGCCTCCCCGAACTGTTGGAGGCTGTGCGGTGGATCTGGTACTTTAATACATATTCTATGGAGCTGCCCCAAGCTTAAAAGACTATGGTCCCAGGCAGAAAATATCATGAGCAACATTACACAGGTAAACCATTCACTTACACCGGAAATGGCCACACTTTCGCTGGAACTAGATTCCATACCACCTTCCCATAGAACTGTAATATCTCATATTATGTTAGCCATTAGACTAATGCCCTGTACACACGGTCGGACTTTGTTCGGACATTCCGACAACAAAATCCTAGGACGGATGTTGGCTCAAACTTGTCTTGCATACACACGGTCACACAAAGTTGTCGGAAAATCCGATCGTTCTAAACACGGTGACATAAAACACGTACGTCGGGACTATAAACGGGGCAGTGGCCAATAGCTTTCATCTCTTTATTTATTCTGAGCATGCGTGGCACTTTGTCCGTCGGATTTGTGTACACACGATCGGAATTTCCGACAACGGTTTTTGTTGTCGGAAAATTTTCTATCCTGCTCTCAAACTTTGTGTGTCGGAAAATCCGATGGAAAATGTGTGATGGAGCCTACACACTGTCGGAATTTCCGACAACAAGGTCCTATCACACATTTTCCGTCGGAAAATCCGACCGTGTGTACGGGGCATAACAATTCTCAGGCACTGGAAGGACACAGAGGCACCATCAATATCAGAAGTAATAGCAATTATCCATCCTCATGGCACATATGAAGTCCTACACTCTTCAGCAATGGGGAAATGTGACAAAGTGTCCAAATTATGGACACCATGGCATGAATGGTACTCAAAGCAGACAGTTGTATAATAACCTGATTACACTGGGAACATACAAAAGACATATAGAACATTCTGACTGATTTTTATTTTCACCTTAGTTTTTCTGTTTTACTTTTAAAAGTTGTTATGTTACTAAAATTCTGTTAAATCATATACACAAACATCGAACTCCTATATTGCATTGAAATGGACACAAAGTCAAAACGGATATATTCATGTTAATATATAAAGAGTCCGGTTGAGGCGACCATAAAGAGAGGTCGCGTACGACCAAGTAAGTTGAAAGACTTAGTTACCATAAGCAAAATGTATATTCCTCATGCTATAAAGGTTGACACTTTATATGAACAGAAATTGTTAAGGCATAAACAATGCTTAAACAAGGACAAATGGAATGTGTATTGCCCTAAACCTATTTGTAAACTATTTTTTCCTCAGTAAAAAAAAAGATTGAAAAAAAAAAAAAAGACATAAAAATCATATATCGGTTGGCACACCAAACATATACATAATAGTACAATATATGTATGATACTACTCACAAATCCCTGATCGGGGAATTGTTGAACACATTTTCATAGTGCTTAAAGTGGTGGTAAACCCCACCGGCAATTTTACATTTTTTTTTAACCTGCAAGGTAAAGTTATAATGTGCTAGTATGCATTGCATACTAGCACATTATGTGAAACTTACCTTAGAAAAAGCCCTTCCAGCAGCGAGCTGTCACCCCTAATGGGGCTTCCATCTTCATCTGTCTTCCTTCTGGTTTTGCGGACTCCAACTGTGTGATTGGCCGGACACGCAATGACGTCACTCCCATGCATGCACACGGGAGCCGCCGTTTACAGCACAGGACTCGAAATATCTCCTAAACGGTGCACATTTAGGAGATGTTTCTAGTACCTATAGGTAAGCCTTATTATAGGCTTACCTATAGGTAAATTTCATGTATGGGAGTTCACTCCCACTTTAACTTGACAGCATCAATACCTGAACTCGGATGAAGCCAATGTGTTTCAATTATTGTTCCTCAGTGGTAGAAGGGTGTGACATATTCTTTTTTCACTGGGAATAGGCTGGAGGATATATTAAAGACACATCCACCTATGTTAAAAATCACAACTGCTGTAGTTCCTGTGGCCCCAGTGTACACGTTGCACCCTTTTGGACCGGCTCTGTCTGGCCTGCTGATGGTTGAAGGTGGAGTGGTATCTACATGCTCCAGATGGTTTTAACAGATGGCTGGTAGGTTAGGTCAGGGATCTCCAAACTATGGCCCTCCAGCTGATGTGGAACTACGTGTCCCATGAGGCATTGTAAAACTCTGACATTCACAGACATGACTAGGCATGATGGTAATTGTAGTTCCTGAACAACTAGAGGGCCATAGTTTGGAGATCCCTGGGTTAGAGTATACAATTTGCATTGCACTGTCAGGGCTGGGCTCAGCCCTTCCTTCTCAGAGCTGGCCACTCAGCTGTCAGCTAATTGCCAGCTCCTATTTCTCCACAGTTGCTCAACTGTTGATGATCCTGCTCGTCAGTCCTGCCTACTTAAGCCGTTCAGCCCAGTGGATCTCTGCCTTCGCCTTGGGCAACATCACAGAAAATTCAACCCCTGTGATCGTGTTCAAGACTTGCTTTGCTGACATCCCTTCTGGCTCCAGATCCTGCTTGCTGTTCCACTACATTGATCCCAGACTTCTGGCTTGGCTGACTTACTGTTCCGGTTACTGAACTTTGGCTATGTTTTGACTACGTTTGTTCTTTTTACTTTTATTATTAAACAATTGTGATATAAACTGTACTTCTGTCTCAGCCTAAGTTAATGGTTTTTGACAGCAGGCAAAGGCCGTGAATTCGGAAGATGCTGTCAATCCACTTGTTGGTAATATTTTTTCCAGATTGGATGAACTGGATCACCGCATGGATCAGTTTGCCATGGCGTTACAAATGCTCCTGAGTTGCATGGCTCACCTGGAATCTCTCACTGTGGCCACCCTGGTACAACCTATGTTGCAGGCCGACCCTGCTGCTGCTCCAGTCTCTGTGCAGGCACCCACCTCGAGTATTACCTCTATAAGAGGTATGTCTGGTTCCGCTCCACTTCCCCAGCGATTTGGGGGCGTTCCGGTCCAATGTAGAGGGTTTCTCAACCAGGTTGAGATATACTTTGAGATGCTGCCCCTGGCATTTCCCACGGACAGAAGCAAAGTAGGTTCCGTGATATCTTTGCTTTCTGAGAGAGCCTTGTCCTAAGCCGTTCAGCCCAGTGGACTCTGCCTTCGCCTTGGTCCATATCACAGAAACTCCTGCAATCCTGTTCAAGACTTGCTTTGCTGACATCCCTTCTGGCTCCAGATCCTGCTTGCTGTTCCACTACATTGATCCCTGACTTCTGGCTTGGCTGATTTTCCGCTCCGGTTACTGAACTTTAGCTATGTTTTGACTACGTTTGTTCTTTTTCCTTTTATTATTAAACAAGTGTGAATTAACTGTACTTCTGTCTCGGCCTGATTTCATGGTTTTTGACAGCCATACCCTTCTACTCCTGAGGTAAAATGCATTGGGTTCTTCCCTGTTCAGGGATTGGTACAGACAAGGCAAGCACTATGAAAATGTGTAATAATTCCCTGATCAGGGATTTATTGGTAGTGGCACAGATATCTTACACTATTATGTATATGTATGATGTACCAGCTGCTATATGATTTAATGTCTTTTAATCACTTCCTGCCCATAGGACGTTATAGATTTGAAGTAGCGATATCGGAATGATGCCTACAGCTACAGGCATCATCCCAGTATCTTTCTTTTCAGCAGGCGATTCCCTACACTGGAAAAAGCTATCATAGCAGCTGATTAGCCACTGTATTGCTTTAACAGGCATAAGAAGGGGACTCCCCCCCCCCCTTTCCTTATGCCACCCAAAGGCGGGATCCGATCCACCGCCTTACCACAGAGCTGGCTGCGGACCGAATGGTCTCCGGCCATCTCTATAATCTTTTTTTTTTATCTCATGCTTTCCAGGGTAGAGGAGAGATCTAGGGTCTTATACACCGCATATGTCGTCATAAAGAGGACCAGTCATGCCTTGTTTCTAACACAAGGGATGTTTACATTCCTTGTGATAGGAATAAAAATGATCAAAAAAATGAAAAGGGACAGTGTAAAAAAATAAAAGAAACATTTTTTTAAAGCGCTCCTATCTCCTTGGGCTAGCATGCATATGTAAAAGGTGTTCGTACCACACATGTGAGGTATCGCCGTGAACATTATAGCAAGAGCAATAATTTTAACGCTAGACCTCCTCTGTAACTCCAAACTTACAACCTGTAAAAATGTTAAAGCGTTGTCTATGGAGATTTTTAGGTATCGTACTTTCATGAGCATACACAATTTTAAAGTGTGACATGTTAGGTATCTATTTGCTCTTTTATATTTTACAATTTTTATCTGGTATGGGTTATATATTACCAAAATCTGGTTTTATATATTTTTTTTGCATTAAGATTCATTAAAGTATATTTTTTCAAAAACAATTGTGTTTGAAAAATCGTTGTGCAAATATTGTGTGAAAAAAATATATATATATATATATATATATATATATATATATATATATATATGTATATATATATATATATATATATATATACACAGTATAATGTTTGGGGGTTCTGAGTAATTTTCTAGCAAAAAAACAATGATTTTTACATGTAGGAAAGAAATGCCAGAATTGATCTGGGTGGGAAGTGATTAAATGTTGTAAATAAAGATTTATGATTTTATTTAAACAAATCTACATACTATTGCCTTAAAAGTCCCATGTGTAATGGGGAGATTTTTTCTAAGATTAGGGATGTTGGCAAGCACACACATGTAGCTACCATCACCCTCCCTATTTTGTTAACCATCTTCTGCCCAGCCTATTATAATAATATGGCTGTGTGGGAGCACTATTATGACCAGATGACGTCATATGACATCCGCCCACTTGCACACATTGTCCACAATATGTCACAAATCGTTGTGAATGAGGCTTGTCCTGGTACCATGTGATCGCTGTGGCCATTTACAGCGATCACGTGTCAGTATTACACAATATCTTTCATTCATAGCCATTCATTTTGTACTATTGTGATCTCTGGAATTTGTCACAGTGATAAAATGGTACAGGGGACAATCACAGCATACCTGTACCATGTGGTAGCTGTGGCCAATCACATCTATCACAATAGTACACAATGGCACATAAATGAATGCCATTGATAAAAATAATTTCCTATAACAGTGATCAGACCACCACTGTAATAAGCAACCATAGGGAAAAAAAACATCTTGATCACCTCCCTAGAGCAGTACACTGTGGTGACACTGTACTGCTCTGATCACAGTATGATCACAGTATGTAAAAAAAAGAAAGACAATGTATACAAAGTAAAATAAAATGTTACAAAAAAATTGAAAAACATGTTTTTTGTTTTTTTTTTACATATTGTCACCAGCCAGCATCCTTGATCACCACTACACTAATCATATGGTGATGCTGTAGTGCCCTGGTTACAGTATGTAAAGAAACTTGTGGAAACATTTATATTTAAAGTTATTGTAAATGTTATAACTAAGGAAAAATTTGTTTTTTATACTTGCCTGATCTGTGCAATGGTTTTGCACAGAGCAGCCCCAGTCCTCTTCTTTTTGGGTCCCCCATCGGCGATCCTGGCTCCTCCCCACTACCAAGTGCCCTTATTAGCAAGCCTTTTGCTATGGGGGCACTTGAATAGGCTCGCTCCCAAGCCACGCCCCTGTGAATTGACATTGTCCATTCAGACACATGGCGTGGCTAGGACCCTTCCCCACTCTCTCCTCATTTGCTTACTGACTGTGATTGACAGCAGCAGGAGCCAATGGCTCCTGATGCTGTGTGAGCCAATGAGGAGAGAGGGATCTGAGAGAAACACTGCTCTCATGCACATCACTGCATCATGATGAGGCTCAAGTAAGTGTAAGGGGGGGGGGGGGGGCTGCACCCAGATGGGTTTTTACCTTCATGCGTAGAATGCATGAAGATAAAAAAAAAAAACTTCTGCCCTTAGAACCGCTTTAATTTATTCATTCTCCAAAAAATTTTAACCAAAAATGTAAACTTCAAAAAAACTCACCATGCCTCTTACTAAAAAACTCGGGGTTTCTAGTTTTCAAAAAGGGGTTATTTTGGGGGTATTTGTACCGTCCTGGCATTTTAGGGTCACAAGAAATGAGATGCAATCAGTACATCAGGATTGGTCTGTTTTCAAATATGCATATACATGACATGTGAAGGACCTACTCCCCAGTCTTCGAATTACCCCTTAACCGTATTCTCCACCCTCCAAAACCTTCCCACAAATGACTTGACAAGGTATTGGAGTAAATGGCCTTGATGGCCTTTTATTAAAATTAACATAAAACTAAATAAATAACATTTTAAAATAACTTTTTTTTTTGTTCAGTATTCTCTTGGGGTCTTAGAGGGGAATACACACCACTGGTCACTGCGATAAACTTCAAATAAACTTTAGGCCTGGAGTTGCAACCCCCGGAGAGCGAGACAGTTTCCCAACCTTCGCAGTGACCTAACTTTACCCCTTCCTGGTTAACCCCTCGTAACCGGAAGGTACCAGATAAACCCCATATTACATATGGGTACCAACCATGTTATATCTCCATATAACATACATCTCCTCCTCCTCACAGACCCAAACCACTGCCCCCGCCCGCAAGGGGTAAAACCTTACCCTTGCGAGCACCTCCACACCCTCAAAGCTCGTTCTATATCCTCTTGCAGGCCCAGAGCCCAAAGGTCTGTTCCAACTTCGTTGAGGTGCACCCCATCACTCCTAAGGTACCTCCATGTGTCCACCTCTAACTCCCTATGCCTTATTGTCACCCCCCCCCCATTCCGCATAATAAACCTGCTAACTTCCTTATTCACTTTTACCCTGGCCCTATCGACCTTTTTAGCTGACCAAGCCCACCGCCAAGATGTCCTGCCTACCATATCCGACCATACAATGACCATACCTGGGAAGGCCGCTTGTAGTCATAAAAAAAATCGAATTTAATGTCCCATATTAGGTCCCTCATGGACCTAGGTCCCATATCATTCCCCCCCATATGTAGCACCAAGACATCTGGTGCCCCGTCCCCATGGGCGAACCTGTGGACTTCAGACAGTACCCTACTCCAAAGTATCCCCGGTACCCCGATCTATCTGACCTGAGCCTCATGCCTGGGGCTGCCCAATTGTCTACCATTAGGCCAAACATCTGGCCCCCCAAAAAACAAAGGAGTGGCCCAGGATCTAAACCAGGCCCACCTCTTCACCTGTGAATCAGAAGATGACAAACAAAAACAGTAAGTACCCTCCCTACAAAAAACACTAAACCCCAAGTAAACCCCCCAAACTTTCTTTTTTTTCTGTAACAAATGTGGGCGAATATAGAGCTTAAATCTGTCAGAATCCCACCTCCCTATGCGCTTCACCACCTCAGAATTAAGCCCGGCCCTGACTGCCTCTGTAGCAGTGCCTATGCGGAAAGAATATGAGGAATAACTGTTGGGATCGTACCAGCCGCCGATAAACATTTTTTGAACACCGCTATAAATTGAAATTTAGACAAGGACAACCCATCTGCGTGCATCAAAAAGGAGCCTTTTAACCTCGGCCGCATGTCCTTGAACGATTGCACCGCTCTTACCAGACAAATGAGGGACTCCGAAATCCAGAAAACTTCCAGCTGCATACCATTCCCAGACTGATCAGTTTTAGACCGTTTTATCCAAATTCTAACTGAATCCTTCGAACAATCCAAATCCTCCCACTGCAGCCCCCCTTGAGCCCGCTTTGAAGGGCTGACGAGCTCACTCACCCGTAACGCTCCACAGAATGCTAGTGCAAACGCCACACGGAATAAGGCACTTTTGTATTCAGAACCACAAATGGACAAAATATGAAAGAATAGGCCTTGTAGCATATGAAAGGACACTGGGCACCGCCCATCCAACTTCTTATGCGCTTTTCTGTATCCTTTTACTGCTTGCTTCACCCAAACTTCTTTAGTATAGTCCCGTTGCCCTTGTAATTTAAAAAGAAAGGCCAGACCTGCCAATTTCCTATCGATGGCAGCTGCCGAAATCTCCCCCTCAACCTCCTATAAATAAAATAAATAATCGCATGGGTTACCTCTGGGCCCTCAGGGGCGATACCCAGCCCGTGCAAGCATGCTAACCACTCCTGCCATACCTTGGAGTAGGCGTCCCAAGTGGCCTTACTCACGGAGCGCTGAATCCACCCTGCCACGTTCCCAAGGCAACTTTCCACATCCAGTTGGGGCAGGTAACCCCCTGCTGCTCCGCGTCTGGTGCCAGAAACCTGTCCCACTGGTAACGAGACAGAGCGTCAGCCAAGGTATTCTCAACCCCTGGTAAGTGTACAGCGTAGATAAATACATTCAATTTCAAACAGCGCAACACCAAATGTCTCAGCAACCTAACCACCGGCATAGACTTGGCCGACAATCGGTTAATCACCTGGACGACCCCTGGGTTGTCACAGTTGAGCCGCACCTTCAGGTTGCGGAATGACTCCCCCCATATTTCCATTGCTACCACAATTGGAAAAAGTTCCAGGAGGACAAGGTTTTTCAAGAACCCAGCTTCCTCCCAAGCCTGGGGCCATCGGGCGGCACTCCAATTCCTTTGAAAGACGACCCCGTAGCCCGTCGAGCCTGCCGCGTCTGTGAATAATTCAAGATCCCAATTACTAATGGGACCCGACATCCAAAGGGAACGCCCATTAAATGATTCCAGGAATTCCTGCCATCCTCCCTGTGCTCTGTGTTAAGATTCACGAAGTGAGTGGGAGCCTGAACTCCGGCATTAGCAGCCAACAACCACCGGCAAAACACCCTACCCATGGGAATTATTCGGCAAGCAAAATTTAGCTTCCCCAGTAACGATTGTAGTTGCCTCAATTGCACCTTGCGCCTGCCGGTGGTACCACGTACCTCTGCCTTGAGACTTTCCAATTTGTCCGCCGGCAGTCGGCCCTCCATTCCAATGGAATCCACTTCAATTCCCAGGAAGACGATGTTAGACTTGGGGCCTTCCGTTTTTTCTGGAGCTTACGGTACTCCAAAACGCTCCGCGATATGCTGTAACGTCCCTAAGAGGACAGCAAAATATTGGAACTCAGTGGGCCGACACATAGGAAATCGTCCAGATAGTGAATGATCGAGTTGATCCCAAGATACGTCCCGAACTACCCATTCCAAGAATGAGCTGAACGTTTCAAAGAAAGCGCATGAAATAGAGGCAACGATTCACGTAGTACTCCCCATTCCATGCGCAGCCCAGTAGCCGAAAGCTGTCCGGGTGAACCGGCAAAAGCCAGAAAGCAGATTCAATATCCGCTTTCGCCATCAGTGACTCCTGTCCGTAGCGACGCACCCATGATTCGGAAAGGAAAGGTGGTGAATCAATCTGAATTTGTTTGGCTCTTTCTTGGGAACTACCCCCAGTGGGGATACCACCAAGCCCTGAAGAGGAACGGAAGTAAAAGGGCCGGACATGGGGCCCAAACTTACTTCTTTCTCTATTTTTTCCAAAACCACCATCGGATGCAGCAGGGCTGAATGTAAATTTGTCGCCATGGGAGGGGCCACCGTCAATGAGCACGGTATTTTAAAACCAAACGTGAAACTTAAGTCTACTGGGCCGATTTTCGGTCGGGGTACCTACTGAGGAAAGGACGCATCCTTTCCACCCGCACTGGCGTCGTCCCTCTTATTCACAGGCTCTCTGCCATGCCCCTTCCTTCTTCTAAAGCACTTGGACAGCGCGTGAGAACCCCCGCAGCCGGAGCATGTGTGCTTGAATCGGCAGTTTGCACCATACTTACATATGCCCTCGTTGAACTGCCAACAGAAGCCCTATTTCTTGTCAGTCGGTTGTCCTGGAGCTATTACCTCCAACCCCTGCCTGAAAAAACTGCGTAGGAGCCCTCGCCGCTGTCATAAGCTTCATCCACAGGCTGATATCCTTGTGGTCCCAGCGTAGCGACGGACGGACACCATCCGTTGGCGAAACTGTTCGTCGTACCGGAGCCACGCTACTCTGCCATACGTCCAGTGCACCTCACTAATGGCTTCCAAGTATACGAACAAAGCCGAGCAGTGCTTGGGGGCCTTTTCCCCAACTACACTCGCCAAGATGGCGAACGCCTGCAGCCAATTGGAAAAGGTATGCGGAATCAACCTATATCTGCGTTTTTCTTCATCTTCCTTCTTGTTCGCTTCTGGCTTTAATCTGTCGAGATTGAATTTTTCTAGCGGCAACAATGTAAATATCTCCACATATTCACCCTTCCAAATTTTTTCTTTTACCTCTGTCTTGAGATGAGCTCCAAGTGGGCCCTCAAAACAGACATAAACCTCGCTCTTCGCGGAATCTACCAACCTAACCAACTCTGCCTTTTTCTCTGCCGATTTTTTTTTTTTGTCTGCCGTGGGTCTGCATTGTCTCTCTCATCCAGCTCTCTGCAGTGTCATGCCAGACCCGTGCGTTGCCCGCCTCGATGGACTTCTGCATCTTTGACTGACCTGGGCCGCTGCCGATCTCTCTGCACCTCTGCTCACCCGCGTGACTGTGCTTCTCACATTCCTCCCTCTGGAAGTTGCAGGGCTGCTGGCCGCTTCGGACACTTGGCCAGCCCCCCGGGGCACGGTCATCCCCCGCTGGGCCGGCTGGGTGCTCGGACCTTCCATCGCATCCCCGGCCGCCTGCTCATGGCATCTGCGACAAGCCGGGGGGCAGAGCCGTGTGCTGCACTGGGCTTCCCCATGCCTCTGCTCCGGCCTCTGCGAGTCTTCCTTGTGTCCCCATCCCTGGTTCCTTGTGGCTGTCGCTCACTGGGGGGTGGATGGACGGCTCCTATCCTCTCAGGCAGTGGCCTCTGACCCCCAGGTGCGGTGTCAGGGCTGAAGCGCTTCAGCGGCCGGGAACGGCGTGCACGTGGAGTCTCAGGGCCCCCCTGTACGCCGCCGCTCCACTCTCCTGTAGCACGGCCGCCACCTGAGCCTGCATCCAGTCAGCCCCTTGCTCTGCAGCTGCCGCACGAAGCCACGAGATCAACTCCTCCATCGCTGCTGAGTTCTCCATGTTAGAAGGGAAAGCAACCGAGCGGTGAGAGCGTGTGTAAACTTCACTCCCCGCCACTCACCACTGACGTCACTTCCCCCCTTTCTCCCAATTCTTCCTCCTGAGCGCCTCCCCTGCTAAAACCACTCCCTTTATCTTAAAGTGAAAGCTAGCTAACAGCGTGACTGTGCAGTCATGCTGTCCCTCCGCTGATCCCTTCGCTCCCTTGCTCCAGGACTCACTGTATATACACCATTGTTTGTAACTTTCACACAGACTAAATAAAATCAATTAATTGGTTATTTTTACCAAAGAAATGTAGCAAAATACATTTTGGTCTGAATGTATAAAGAACGATTATTTTTTTGCTAAATTTTATGACAGAAACTAAGACAAATGTGGGGGGTGTTAGTATTTTTTTGTTTATACATAGCAAAAAATAAAAAATCCAATGGTGATTAAATACCACCAAAAGAAAGCTTTTTATGTCTCAAAAAATGAGAAAAAAATCATTTGGGTACAGTTTTGCATGACTGCATTTAAAGTGTGACAGCTTTGAAACTTAAAAAATTGGCCTGGGCAGGAAGGGAGTGAAAGTGTCCGTTATTGATGTGGTTAATGGATCTACTGTTCATCTCCTGGCGCCCCGCTGGGTGGGAGATTAAAACATCCCACGTGCCCATGCAGCCCAGCATGTATCCTCTGCTTCATCACATCTCCCAGCACCCAGATGTGTGGAAGATTCCAGCATTCCATGCCCCCTGCTGGAACTGTCGGGTCTATTGCTCCTGATCATCTCCCAGCATGGGTGGGAAATTCCAGCATTCTATGCCTGATCATCGCCCAGAGCCTGGATGGGTAGGAGATTCCAGCATTCCACGCCTGATCATCTCCCAGCGGCTAGCTGGGTGGGAGGTTGTTTCCTTGCTCCCCCTGCTCCATAACTTTCTATCCTGGATGGCTTCATTGCACCCAAGGGTCCATCTCCTAGAGTCTCCGGTTGCTCCTGCGCAGCGGACGCTCACCGCCACCTGGCCTTATCTGTGTCAGTAGCTGGACCCCACCCCCTGCATTACCAAACCCTGCTGTTCCTTCAGACGCTGTATGTCCCATGCATTTGCCAGCTCCTCTCATGGACAATGCTGCCGTTGCCAGACCTCCGGATTCTGCTGATGGTTGTCCTTCCTCTGCTCCGCCTCCACATATCAGTGAATATGACTGTGATTTCGTTTGGGGTAGATCCTGTGACGATACTGTATTGGGGCCCATCAGTTACATTTGACAACTTATTCCAGTTGTCAAATCTGTTTTATCTCGCTCGAGTGTGTCGGCGCCTGGGACTAGTTCGGGTTCCATTGCGGGTGGCTCTCTGTGGTTGGGTTTGCCGACTGGCATGCATCTGCCCATGGAGGTCCAGGATAGGATATGGCACAGCGAACTGATTGACTTCATCGCGCTGGTCCCTTCAGATAGGGAGACCATGGACAAATCCCGGAGGATCGATGTTACGGAGCTACAAATCTAAGCAGTTCCCAGGACGTTGGGAACTGGCTGCAGGGATACTGTGCTTATGCTGTGGTGCTGTGCGGGCATTTTCCGGATTTGTTACTTGGCTGCTGATTCAGCCTGGGTTCACACTAGCGTGATCTCGGAGGTCACATGTGGTTCACACCCGCACCTCAGGTGCCGATACGTGTGCGATCTCTGAGCAATGCGAGTTCAGCCATGCAGTTGTGTGGCTGGGCTAGCATTGGATTTATTCAGGAAAAAGTGTGGGGACTTGTTTTTTCCCTGCGCTGGAGTCGTATCTCGTGGGTGTTCCCACCTATGCGGTCCGATTCCTGTGCCAGTTTACAGTTCGCCATGTGATCCGTGGACTAAACTTGGGGTGTCATTAACTTTGTTGATGGCGCCCGCAGCAGTCGCAGGGGGCAGTGTGAGCTGTCTGAGGGAGGTATGCGATGCGGGGGCTGGCGCTGGAATCGTGCTGGTTCCCGCATCGCACATATGTGAGCCTAGGGTCAAGGTAGCTACTTTTCACACGTGCCTTCCCATGGGTTGTGCAAATTCTTGTTACATCTTTAGTTTTTCAGTAGTTCCCTGAATGGATTGTTCACCAGGCAGCTGGCCTGAATTCGCTGCTGAATTCGGCCCAGTCAACAGTGGCCAGGGTCAGCGGCTCCTTTCTGTTTTTCCAGGATATATGTGAGTGGCTCACTATTCATTAGCTTCCTTGAATGGGTACTTGCCCAGTCGGCTGGTTTGGATTTGCGGTTACATTACTTGGATGAGTTCCTCTTCATAGATCCAGCAGTGGTCAGTGTCAGCGGCTCAGTGACAAATTGTTTAGGCTCCTCTAGCTGGTTCGCTTGGCAAAAGGGGCTAAAAAAAACTGCAGTTCAAACAGCTTTTGTCCTTGTTGGGTCCCCTGGTCTTTTCCTGTAGAGTCATCCACCTGGGGAGGGCATTTTGTAGACGCTTACCGTGGGCCATGAAGGGCGTGGCTTCCCCACCACCATTATGTCCGTATCACCAAGCCCATGCTAGACAACTTGGAGACATGGCTATCATTTCTCCAGTCCTTAAATGGTCAGTCCTGTTGGCTGCTGGAGGAGGTACCGCATTCGCAGCTGGAGCAATACACTGATGTGGCAGGCTCCTGTGGCTTTCAGTGCCTCACCTCCTTTTTTCCGGGGGGAATGGTCTGCCAAGTGTTGGCCAGCCTCACAGGCTTGCATGGCTTTGTTGCGCAACCTCACCCTGCTAGGTACGTTCCAGGGATAGCTAACGATATCGCTGATGCTCTCTCCCGTTTTCGGCTTGATCGCTTTCGCTCCCTGGCTCTGTCGGCATCTCCGGAGGGCCTTCCCTGTCTGACCTATTTGTGGAACCTCATTTACAACGCTTGCTAGACCGTCTCCAGTAGGGATGAGCCGAACACCCCCCGGTTCGGTTTGCACCAGAACCTGCGAACGGACCGAAAATTCGCACGAACATTAGAACCCCATTGACATCTATGGGACTCGAACGTTCGAAATCAAAAGTGCTCATTTTAAAGGCTAATTTGCATGGTATTGTCCTAAAAAGGGTTTGGGGACCCGGGTCCTACCCAAGGGGACTTGTATCGATGCAAAAAAAACTTTTAAAAATGGCCGTTTTTTCTGGAGCAGTGATTTTAATGATGCTTAAAGTAAAAAAAAAAATAAAAGTGAAATATTCCTTTAAATATCGTACCTGGGGTGTGTCTATAGTATGCCTGTAAAGTGGCACGTGTTTCCCGTGTTTAGAACAGTCCCTGCACAAAATGTCATTTTTAAAGGAAAAAATCTCATTTAAAACTGCTTGCGTGTTTAATGTAATGTCGGGTCCTGGCAATATGGATGAAAATCAGTGAGACAAACGGCATGGGTACCCCCCAGACCATTACCAGGCCCTTTGGGTCTTGTATGGATATTAAGGGGAACCCCGCACCCAAATTAAAATAAGGAAAGGTGTGGGGCCACCAGGCCCTATATACTCTGAACAGCAGTATACAGGCGGTGCAAACAAGACAGGGACTGTAGGTTTGTTGTTAAGTAGAATCTGTTTGTAATTTTTAACGGGTACATTTTTAACGTGTTTAGCTCCAGCCAAAAAATGTTTTTTAAGCTTTTTGGAAAACATAGGGAACGGTTATCACCCCTGTGACATTTGTTTTGTTGTCTTTCCTCCTCTTCAGAAGATTTCACCTCACTTTTTGTCCCAATGACAAATGTTTTTTGAAAATTTGGGTTTTTTTGTGGAACAAGGATTGGAAAGCATCAGTGGAAAGGAGAAATGTTTTTTCCATATTAACTCTTACAGGAGAGAATTTCCCTTCGTAGGGGTAGATTTCATCTCACTTCCTGTTGTCTCCTTCCGTTTGCAAGTAGGAGTCGTTTGTAAGTTAGATGTTTGAAAGTAGGGGCCTGCCCTATATACTCAGCAGAAAATTGAGCCTTAGGTGTTGTTGTGGCCACAACACTGTAAGCCCTCACAGGGCCCTGCTGTGAAATATTAGATCAAGAATTGTAATTACATGCCCCTGTTGAACAAGGGCAGAAAAATTGGGCCTTTGGTGGTGGTGGTGCCACAACACTGTAAGTCCTCACTCGCTTTTGGTGGGTGCAGAAATGGGCCCTGCTGTGAAATATTAGATCAAGAATTGTAATTATATGCCCCTGTTGAACAGGGGCTGAAAAATTAGGCCTTAGGCACTGGTGCTGGTGCCACAACACTGCAACCCCTCACAGATACTCTAGTTGGAACGCAGAAACGGGCCCTGCTGCAAAGTATTGCATCAAAAATTGTAATAACACGCCCCTGTTAAACAGGGGCTGAAAAATTGGGCCTTTGGCACTGGTGCTGGTGCCACAACACTGCAACCCCTCACAGATACTCTAGTTGGAACGCAGAAATGAGCCCTGCTGCAAAGTATTGCATCAAAAATTGTAATTACAGGCCCCTGTTAAACAGGGGCTGAAAAATTGGGCCTTAGGCACTGGTGCTGGTGCCACAACACTGCAACCTCTCACAGATACTCTAGTTGGAACGCAGAAATGAGCCCTGCTGCAAAATATTGCATCAAAAATTGTAATTACATGCCCCTCTTAAACAGGGGCTGAAAAATTGGGCCTTAGCCCTGGTGCTGGTGCCACAACACTGCAACCCCTCACAGATACTCTAGTTGTTACACAGAAACGAGCCCTGCTGCAAAGTATTGCATCAAAAATTGTAATTACACGCCCCTGTTAAACAGGGGCTGAAAAATTGGGCCTTAGGCACTGGTGCTGGTGCCACAACACTGCAACCCCTCACAGATACTCTAGTTGTTACACAGAAACGAGCCCTGCTGCAAAGTATTGCATCAAAAATTGTAATTACACGCCCCTGTTAAACAGGGGCTGAAAAATTGGGCCTTAGGCACTGGTGGTGGCGCCCAGAACCAAAAATGTTCTTACAAGCTATCAGCGTGATGATTGAGGAGGAAGAGGATAATTACTCAGGGATAGTCACTCAGCATCAGCATAGGCAGTCTTTGAAGGGATCTGAGATTTCAAAAACAATTATTCGGTTACATCAGCATCAGGTGCTTGGTAGCTGGTGGTGATCCAAGACTGATTCATTTTTATGAAGGTCAGTCGATCGTCCGAGTCGGTGGACAGATGCACCCTGTGATCGGTTACAAAGCCTCCAGCAGCACTGAATATGCGTTCCGAAAGAACGCTGGATGCAGGACAGGCCAGTAGCTCAATTGCATACTGTGCAAGCTCTGGCCAGTGATCCATCCTCAAGACCCAGTAACCCAGAGGATTTTCGGTGGGAAAGGTGTCCAAGTCTGATCTTGCCCCTAGGTATTCCTGCACCATGTAAAACAGACGCTGGAGATGGTTGCTGGAACCGATCATACCTTGGGGCTGCGGACCAAAAAATTGTCTGAACGCATCGGTCAGACGGCCACCTTCTCCACCGCTCCTTCTTTTTACTGACCGAAGCCTCAGCAACACGTTGTCCAGAAACAGGAGTTTGTAACCTCCCAGTCTCTGGGAACGTGTTGCACAGACCTTTCTGCAAGGCCTCCCGAAGATGTTTCATCCTCTGCTCCCTCTGCGATGGCAAGATAAGGTCCGCAACCTTACCCTTGTAACGTGGATCAAGGAGGGTTGCCAGCCAGTATTGGTCCTTCTCCTTGATACCACGAATACGAGGATCCTTACGCAGGCTTTGCAAGGATCAGGGAGGCCATGCAGCGTAGGTTTGCTGAGGCATTCGGTCCGGAGTCCTCTGGGTCACTGAGGACAACATGGTCTGCAGCCACCTCCTCCCAGCCACGTACAAGTCCATGTGTTTCTTGGGACTGATCCCTTAAAGACTGCTGCTGATGCTGAGTGCCAGGCTCCACCTCCATACTGACACAATCTTCCTCCTCCTCCTCCTACTCCTCTTCCTGTGTGATCGGCGGGCACGCAGGAACACTGTCTGAATAAAGGGGGTCTTGAGAGCTATTGAAGTCCTCCTCTTCCTGCCTCTGTTCTGCCTCAAGTGCCCTGTCCATTATTGCACGCAGCGTGTGCTCCAACAGGTGGACAAGGGGGACAGGGTCACTGATGCATGCACTGTCACTGCTCACCATCCTCGTGGCCTCCTCAAATGGTGACAGGACAGTGCATGCATCCCTGATCATGGCCCACTGGCGTGGGGAAAAAAAACCAAGCTCCTCTGACCCTGTCCTGGTGCCATAGTCGCACAGGTACTCATTGATGGCCCTCTGCTGCATGTGCAGCCGCTGCAGCATGGCCAACGTTGAGTTCCACCTGGTGGGCATGTCACAGATTAGGCGGTTCTTGGGCAGGTTAAACTCCTTTTGGAGGTCCGTCAGCCGAGCACTGGCATTATATGACCGGCGGAAATGCACACAGACTTTCCTGGCCTGCCTCAGGACATCCTGTAAGCCCGGGTACCTGCCCAAGAACCGCTGCACCACCAAGTTAAGGACGTGAGCCAAACAGGGCACATGGGTCATTTGTCCCTGTCGGTGGGCAGAGAGGAGGTTGGTGCCATTGTCAGAAACCACCATTCCTGCCTTAAGTTGGCGTGGCGTCAACCACCTCTGAACCTGCCCCTGCAGAGCTGACAGAACCTCTGCCCCAGTGTGGCTCCTGTCCCCCAAGCACACCAGCTCAAGCACCGCATGGCATCTTTTGGCCTGCGTACTTGCGTAGCCCCTTGAACGGCTACAGAGCACCGCTGGTTCCGAGGACAAAGCACAGGAAGAGGCCATGGAGGAAGAAGAAGAGGAGGGGGTGGAGGAGAGAGGTGTGTCACAATCATTAGCAATTTGGAGGCGTGGTGGCGGAACAACCTCCAACACTACTGCACCTTGTCCTGCATCCTTCCCAGCTGCCAGCAGAGTCACCCAATGCGCCGTGAAACTTAGGTAACGTCCCTGTCCATGCCTGCTGGACCATGAGTCAGCTGTAATATGCACCTTACCGCTGACCGCCCTGTCCAGCGAGGCATGGACATTGCCTTCCACATGCCGGTAGAGAGCCGGAATCGCCTTCCGTGAGAAAAAGTGGCGTTTGAGTACCTGCCACTGAGGAACCGCACATTCCACAAACTCACGGAAGGGGACAGAGTCTACCAACTGAAAAGGAAGCAGTTGAAGTGCTAGCAATTTTGCCAAGCTAGCATTCAACCGCTGGGCATGTGGATGGCTGGGAGCAAACTTCTTTCGGCGGTGCAGCAGCTGGGGCAGGGAAATTTGCCTGGTACAATCTGACGTTGGTGTACCAAAAGCAGATTGCCCACAAGTATTTGGCTGTGACACACCTAATTCTACACCTTCATTCCTCTCAGTGCAGGTCTCAGAGAGGACTGAAGGTATAGTGGGGTTGGAGATCTCAGCTGATGAGGAGCAAGGAGAGGTCCTCTTTGTTCTTTGGTGTGGGTCTTTTAGATACGCTTGCCAACGAACTGCATGGCAGGTCAACATATGTCTGGTCAAGCATGTGGTACCCAAGCAGGAGATGTTTTGGCCACGCGAGATACGCTTGAAACATATGTTGCAAATAGCAGCGGTGCGATCTGATGCACTTGTCTCAAAAAAGGCCCACACCAAAGAACTTTTTGAATAACGTGCAGAGACTGCAGCGCCCTGCACATGTGGAGCTTTGGGGTGTGATGCAGTCAAGGTGCTGCCCTTAGGCTGGCCCCTGGAGGGCATCCTGCCTCGTTGGTGATGTGCCTCCTCCTCCTCCTCCTCTCTCCTATCAGGCACCCATGTTGAGTCAGTGACCTCATCATCCCCTCCCTCCTCATCACTGGAGCAAACCTGGCAGTATGCTGCAGCAGGGGGAGCATGACTGCAGATTGCTGTCCTTCTTGGGCACCCCCTCTGTCCATGCTCACGTTACTGCCTTCATCGAGCTCAGTATCATCATCAGAGCCTTCAAACGCTGGGCATCCTTCTGGAGCATGTACCCAACACTGTGGTCAAACAGTTCGAGGGACTCCTCAGGAGGACATGGTGGGGCTAGGGAAGGAGTCACTGATGACATTGAGCCAAGGGAAGAGGCCGCTGCTTTGCCAGACAAATTACCCTGGGCATGGGTGAGAGAGGATGAGGAGGATGAGGACGGCATGGTCATCCACTTGACCAAGTCTTCCGCATGTTGCGGCTCAACACGGCCAGCTGCCAAAAAAAAGGCCAAGCGTGTACCACAGCCACGTGCTGATGAGGATGCACCGTCTCCACGACCAGCACTAGACACAGAGCCTGCTTGCCCTCTCTTATTGGCTTGTGACTGTCTGCCTCTCCTTCTTGGCCTTCCAGACATACTAATGGCCTGTAGCTGCACTAAGCAGGGAGATATATATATATATATATATATATATATATATATATATATGTACTGATACTGCAGCTAGCAAAATCAACTGCCTGCCTGTAGTATGAGAACACCACCAACCTTCTACAGGTAGCTTTAGCTGAACACTGTGCAGAGCTCGCAAAAAACTAACTTGTAGCTTTTTTAGCTGCCTGCGGTAGTGATAGGATCAGGAAAACACCACCAACCTTCTACAGGTAGCTTTAGCTGAACACTGTGCAGAGCTCGCAAAAAAATAACTTGTAGGTTTAGCTGGACACTGTGAGGAGGACGCACCACACTAACTTGTAGTTTTAGCTGAATACTGTGAGGTGGATGCACCGCACTAACTTGTAGTTTTAGCTGAACACTGTGAGGTGGACGCACCACACTAACTTGTAGTTTTAGCTGAACACCGTGAGCAGGACGCACAGCACTAACTTGTAGTTTTAGCTGTACACTGTGAGCAGGACGCACCGCCCTAACTTGTAGGTTTAGCTGAACACTGTGAGGTGGACGCACCACACTAACTTGTAGGTTTAGCTGAACACTGTGAGCAGGACGCACTGCACTAACTGTAAATAGTCTAGCTGCCTGACTGTGGTACTAATAGGATCAAAAGAACACCAGCAATTTTCTTCAGGTAGCTGTAAATACTGTAACAAGACAAGCCTGCCTGTCAGTAAGAAGATAACAGGAACGGATCTAGCTGAACACTGTGAGCAGGATGCACTGCACTAACTTGTAGCTTTAGATGAACACTGTGCAGAGGTCTCACTACACTAACTTGTAGGTTTAGCTGAACACTGTGAGCAGGACGCACAGCACTAACTTGTAGTTTTAGCTGAACACTATGAGCAGGACGCACCGCACTAACTTCTAGGTTTAGCTGAACACTATGAGGTGGACGTACCCCACTAACTTGTAGTTTTAGCTGAACACTGTGAGCAGGAAGCACTGCACCAACTGTAAATAGTCTAGCTGCCTGACTGTGGTACTAATAGGATCAAAAGAACACCAGCAATTTTCTTCAGGTAGCTGTAAATACTGTAACAAGACAAGCCTGCCTGTCAGTAAGAAGATAACAGGAACGGATCTAGCTGAACACTGTGAGCAGGACGCACCGCACTAACTTGTAGTTTTAGCTGAACACTGTGAGCAGGACGCACCGCACTAACTTCTAGGTTTAGCTGAACACTGTGAGGTGGACGCACCGCACTAACTTGTAGTTTTAGCTGAAAACTGTGAGCAGGACGCACCGCACTAACTTGTAGGTTTAGCTGAACACTGTGAGGTGGACGCACCACACTAACTTGTAGGTTTAGCTGAACACTGTGAGCAGGATGCACCCCACTAACTTGTAGGTTTAGCTGAACACTGTGAGGTGGACGTACCCCACTAACTTGTAGTTTTAGCTGAACACTGTGAGCAGGATGCACTGCACTAACTGTAAATAGTCTAGCTGCCTGACTGTGGTACTAATAGGATCAAAAGAACACCAGCAATTTTCTTCAGGTAGCTGTAAATACTGTAACAAGACAAGCCTGCCTGTCAGTAAGAAGATAACAGGAACGGATCTAGCTGAACACTGTGAGCAGGACGCACTGCACTAATTTGTAGCTTTAGATGAACACTGTGCAGAGGTCTCACTACGCTAACTTGTAGGTTTAGCTGAACACTGTGAGGAGGACGCACAGCACTAACTTGTAGTTTTAGCTGAACACTGTGAGCAGGATGCACCGCACTAACTTCTAGGTTTAGCTGAACACTGTGAGGTGGACGCACCGCACTAACTTGTAGTTTTAGCTGAACACTGTGAGCAGGACGCACCACACTAACTTGTAGGTTTAGCTGAACACTGTGAGGTGGACGCACCACACTAACTTGTAGGTTTAGCTGAACACTGTGAGGTGGACGTACCCCACTAACTTGTAGTTTTAGCTGAACACTGTGAGCAGGACGCACTGCACTAACTGTAAATAGTCTAGCTGCCTGACTGTGGTACTAATAGGATCAAAAGAACACCAGCAATTTTCTTCAGGTAGCTGTAAATACTGTAACAAGACAAGCCTGCCTGTCAGTAAGAAGATAACAGGAACGGATCTAGATAAACTGAATACAATGTATATATATATATGCAACACCTGGGATGCATATATATATATATATACACAATACACTGTAAGTGCAGCTAACTGACTGACTGTTCTGCCTAATCTATCTAACTCAAATCAAATGACACTGTCTGTGTCTCTCTCTCTCTCTCTATCTATGAACGCCGGAACACACACTACACAGGGCCGCCGTGCAGGCGGCCTTATATAGTGTGGGGCGTGTGCTATATCCCCTGAGCCATAATTGGCCAAAGCCTCCTTGGCTTTGGCCAATTACGGCTCTCTGTTCAGACGGTGCTGTGATTGGTCAAGCATGCGGGTCATAGTGCATGCTTGGCCAATCATCAGCCAGCAATGCACTGCGATGCTGCAGTGAATTATGGGCCGTGACGCGCCACACGAATTTGGCGCGAACGGCCCATATCGTTCGCAATTCAGCAAACAGGCGAACAGACGATGTTCAAGTCGAACATGGGTTCGACTCGAACACGAAGCTCATCCCTAGTCTCCAGCGTCGCTGTCTCCACGGATGTGGGCATTGTACTGCCGTGTATGGGATGAATAGGTTCAAGTATCGTGCCGTAAATTTTTTAATTACGTCCCACCATGTCAGATGCCTGGCTTTGTTTTTCCTTTCGCGTGTATTTGCTGCAGAAAGGTTCTTCAGGCTCTATGGTTTCTTCATCCATGTCTGCCTTGTCCTTTTGGTTCCAGCTCCTTGGTTGGGAAGACATTACGAAGGACTTGTCTGTCCTGCGGGTGTTGCGGGGTTGGAGATGTGCAACTGATTCCCCCTATTTCTCAGCACACGCTTTCCCTCCATATCCTCTCCAGTATCCTTTCCATATTTCTGTGTGGCCTTCTCCTGGGTGTTCATTTAATGCCTTTAGCATCAGCGAGTTGTTTTTAAAATCCATATCTTTTGCGGGCAGTGTTCAGACAGAGGATGTGACCTTCTCTGAGCGCTGTGTCAGTTTTTGTTGCGTACCCCTAACTGATAGCTTTGGCAGGGGGAGACGGGTCATTTTGTACCTTTGTGGGGGCCCTCCCTTTTTTGCCCTGTCTTGTCCTTCATGTCCACACGCCCCTCATCCATCTGAGCAGGTTCCAATTTCTGCGGGTTTCCCGTTGTTGCCTCGACAAATTAGGCCTCCCTTCAACTGACTTTTTGACTAACTCTTTTTGCATTGGTACTGCTACCGCGGCTTCTGGCATGGGTTTTTTCCGATACAGAGCTCCAGCATTTGGGTAGGTGGGAATCATCTCTTTTTTCTTTGTATGTCCACCCACACCTGTTGCTCTGATTTTCTGGCTTTTACCAAGCTTTGATCTCGATCGTGGAGATTCCTTCATTTACTGGGCCTCTTGTTGGTCGGAAATTGATCTGGATCGTGGAGATTCCTTCATTTACTGGGCCGCTTGACAGTCTGCAGTTGGAGCTATGGGAGGAATTTGGGTTTTTGCCTATAATATCACCAGGACCCGTGGGGCTTGGGCTGCGTGGTTTATGCTGGCTTCAGGTCCTCACAGAGTGCTTACGTCTTTGTTCTCATGTTTCCATTATCTTATTCTTCATGCTGGAGGGAATGACGTGGGTTATACATGTTCCATGGACCTTTTTCTGCTATCAAATGAAACATCGCTCATTGTTATGTGGTCTTTACCAACTTAGTTCTTGTTTGGTCCGAGAACGTACTTCGCTTGCCTTGGGCCGGGAAATCCCTGGCCCCCAATTAGAACGTTTCCGTCATAAGGTTAACGCCCAGGTTGCCAAGTTGGTTCGGAAAATTGGTGGGTTAGTAATCTGGCACAAGTATTTGGAGGCTGCTAATAGTGATCTACTGAGATCGTATGGCGTTCACCTTAATGATATCGGCCTGGACATTTTCGACCTTAGCCTTCAGCGTGGTGTGGAACAGGCGCTGGCTCGGTGGGGCGCCCGTCAGTTAAATACTGACGTGCGGGTGGTGGTTTCTGGACCTTGCCAGCATTAAAAGTTGCTGTAATGGGGGGGCATGGCCTGCAGCGGACCAGGATGGCTGCCTGAAGTCCGAGCTCCACTCCGCGGTCTGGCAACCCTTAGCTACTTTCCTTCCCGCTGCTTACACCACAAAAGCAGGGAAGGACTGGGGAGACTCCAGGGCATATTGATGCGGCATTACAAGCCGCCAAATCCCCGCCATCTCACCGACTATTATCTGATGGCCGCCGACATGCAGAAGGCCCTAGATGGCGCTGACGAAAGTGACGGCAAGCTCTTCCACAATAACACAAAGTGCCTGCCTGCTACTTCTCCAGCGCTCCCTGTTCAGGGAAAAACAACCACATCAATTAACAGGAACAGCATGGACACACATCCCCCTCCAGAGGAATCCCCAGGAGGACTTCAGCAAGACAGAGGTAAGAGGCTGGCTACCTCCCCTGCACATTCCCCAAATAAAGAGCCACATGCAAAGAAGCAGCTATGGTCCCATGTTGTTGCAGGGACACACGGAGCCCAAAATACTCCCTCCCTGGCTGCTATACCTGTCACTGACAACACAGTATCTGAAGCTATGCTAAAATCTATGCTTCTTACACTGCAGCAGGATTTGCACAGAGAGCTCCAGATGTCATTATCCCAGATGCATGACAAAATAGACTGCCTAGAAGAGCGTACAGACTCTCTAGAAGAAAATCTGCAAGAATACTCTAAGGCGCACAACGAAATGTTAGATGCTCATGAGCATCACTCGGAAGAAATTTACCGTATTAAAATGAAATTGGCGGATTTAGAAGACCGCTCTAGGCGGAACAACATCAAATTCAGAGGCATCCCTGAATCGGTCAAACCGAACGAAATAACTCCTTACTTGCAACAACTTATCTCTGCCCTACTTCCACACCTTAATGCCCGCGACACCCTAATCGACCGGGCCCACAGAATTGCTAAACTGCCACACCTCTCCGATGATATCCCTAGAGATATTTTGGCGCGTATACATTTCTTCCATGTTAAGGAGCAAGTTCTCTCTGCCACCAGATCCGTGAAACCCCTGCCAGCCCCTTACACTAATATCAAGCTGTTCACTGACCTGTCCCTTGCCACAATGGAGATGCGCAGAGCTTTCGCCCCTGTGACTTCCATCCTTCAGCAGAAATATATAACGTACAAATGGGGCTTCCCTACGAAGCTGCTGGTTACTCACCAACAAAAGATCGTACCTATTCTCTCTCCGAAAGATGGCTACAAGAAGCTCATCAACTGAGGTTTACTCCCCATTGCTCCCAGAGAAGCAGAACAAGCTACTCCCACCTACAAGCCATCTGACTCCAGAAATATGGCAAACAAAACATCCAAAAAGACCTAACCTTGGTTTAAGCCCAGGTCCCCAGATCTACTCATATCCAGCCTGAGCGACACATCTGTACCTTCACCTCACCACCCCTCAGATTTAAAGTTGTGCTAAGCACACATTTTTCTGATTTTCTGATTTTTTGTATCTTTTTTTCTTGATTACAGTATAGATCAATCTACATTGACTATTTCTCTCCTAGAATTTTAGTTTGTATTTGGCAACTTACTGGTTTTTGTCATATACCTGTACCATATACGGCATTTATTCATCTGCTTGTGTATTTCACATTCATCTACAGTAGGTGAAGTCTCTCTACCTCTGCCCAGGCCCTCACAACTGCACTACCGCTATGACGCTCTTGATTACCTCCCTCAATGTTAAAGGCCTAAACTCACCATTTAAGCGCAACCTCTTATGGAAAGAAGCACTACTACAGCGTGCAGATGTAATCTGCACCCAGGAAACACACTTTGCTAAGCTTAAACAACCACAATGCAATCACAAAAAATATCCCCACTGCTTCTTTGCAAGCGCCCCTAAAAAAAAGAGAGGAGTAATGATTGCCGTAAATGCATCAATAGATTTTAAGCTCCACCACTGTGAAAGTGACGAAGATGGCAGATTCTTAATCCTATCAGCCACGTTTGACAACCGCCCTCTCACTATAGTTAACATTTATGCCCCCAACACAGCCCAAAAAAAATTCTATGCCAATCTCTTTGCCAAACTAGCTCCTTACAGATCCTCCCCCCTGATAATATTTGGAGATTTTAATGAAGTAATTGGCCCTACACTTGATGCTTCCAATGCTGCGAGAAGTAGGCCCTCAGCGATATCTAATATTCTCAAAAAAGAAGACCTATATGACTCATGGAGGTGCATGCACGATGAGGAGAGAGACTACACCTATCCCCCCCCCCCCCGCACCAATCTTATTCCCGAATTGACCTATTCATAACAGATAAACACCTACTACAATCTATTACTGCCTCCACCATAGGCACTATATCGTGGTCTGACCACGCTCCAGTCACGATCAAACTAGCATCTCCTTCCCAAACTACTAGACATACAGTCTGGAGATTGAACACCTCCCTTCTCAACAATCCCACCTTTGAGTCCCAGATACAGTCCGAGATTGATAACTATTTCCAGCATAATGTTAATTCTGTAACTGACTGTGCTATTGTTTGGAATGCTCACAAGGCTTGTCTACGAGGTTTTTTTATTAAACTTGGGGCCCAGGCTAAAAAACAACACTCTCATATAACCGAGTCCCTCCTGACACAAATTCGATCTCTTGAACAAACAAACAAGAGATCCCCTTCTAATATTGTTTCTTCAGAACTTAAAAAGCTTAGATCCCAACTAAATGGTCATCTCCACAAAAATTTTGATTATTTTATTAAGCGACTACGACTTCAGATCTACTCATCAGCCAATAAGTCAGGAGCATTTATAGCCAAACAATTTAAAAAGCAACTTTCCAATAAAAAAAAAAAAAATCGCATTTATCACCAGCCCCCAGGGCAAACGCTTGACCGATCCGTTAGATATTGCCAACGAATTTGGCAATTTCTACACAAAGCTTTACAACCTTACGAAAGCAGATCCCCATCTCGCACCTACCCAAGATGACATAAAAACATTTTTATCCTCTATCTCCAGAACAACTTGACTGCCTAGCAACTCCCTTTTCAAAGACCAAAATCCAAAAAGTGATAAACAACTTACCTGTACATAAAGCGCCAGGACCTGACGGACTACCCAATGAATATTATAAACGATTTGCCCAACCCTTAGCGCCCCACCTATGTGCCATGTATAATCAATTTGCTACCACAGGCATAATCCCTAAGGAATCCCTCGATGCCTTAGTGGTTACCATTCCCAAACCGGGTAAGCCCCCAGACAACCAAGCCAACTACAGGCCGATATCACTCCTTAACACAGACACCAACATTTATGCCAAACTCTTAGCACAACGCCTCTCTACCATCATCCCCCAGATTATTAGTCCGGACCAAGTGGGATTTGTGCCCGGCAGACAGGCCTCAGATGGAACTAGATGTTTTATTGACCTTATCCAATGGACAGAGCACACTTGAACGCCTTCTCTCTCTTCCTATCTTTGGATGCAGAGAAGGCGTTCGATAGGGTCTATTGGCCATACATGGAGGCAGTGCTCCAAAAATTTGGACTTTCGGGCACCTTTCTCTCTGCCATATTAGGCCTATACACTCACCCATCTGCACGCATTTGGATGTCGGGTGTTGTCTCCAACCCATTCCAAATTACTAATGGCACGAGACAGGGGTGCCCGTTGTCCCCTCTAATTTTTGCCATGATAATGGAACCCTTAGCACAACTCGTTAGATCTGACCCCTCGATCACGGGTATAAAAATTGGACAAACTGATCACAAAATCGGCTTATACGCGGACGACGTGATCATTGCCCTAACCAATCCGCTCTCGTCTCTACCAGCAGTCCAACGAGTTCTTGACATGTTCAGCGCTGTATCAATGTACAAACTGAGCCACAGCAAATCTCTAATCTCTAATCTAACCTTGACCTAGACTCTCAAACCTTAAACACCATTACCGCCAGCTCCCCCTTTGCTTGGGCCCCTAACTCCTTTCTCCCATACTTGGGTATTCAACTAACATTCCCAAGTCAAGAATAAGTTAAGAATAAATTTGGATTTGGAAGACCTCGTGGGCAAGCTTACACAACTAGTAAAAGAACTAACTAAGGTCCCAGCCTCCTGGGCTGGTAGGATAGCTCAGACAAAAATGTATTTACTCCCCCATGTCCTATATTTTTTCCGTACATTACCCCTACCTCTAGCGCAAAATCAGATCAAAAAAATCCAAGGGATCATCAATGGCTTTATTTGGCAACAAAAAAAACCTAGAATAAAAAAAGCCATACTTACAACCCCAGCTCAACATGGAGGTCTGGGTGCCCCAGATGTTCAAGCATATCACCGAGCAACTATTCTGGATCAACTGAGAACATGGTGGTCAGATAAACACCACACAACCTGGAAACAAATTGAAGCCAACCTACTACCCACAGACCCTAAACTCTTCCTAGCCGCACTGTGGCTCAACCCTCACCCCAAACAATACCCTCTTGATACCATCACGTCCTCCACAAGAGTCTGGACCTCAATACTGCAGCTCAAAGGAGGGATATCAAAGGACACACTGACAGCAATACCCACTGAGGCGCTACACCTTATCTCCCCAGACTTACCTCTCTCAGAATGGACAAAAGCTGGCATCCGCTACCTAGGTATGCTCTTTTCACCACCAGGTTTGCTTTCATTTGAACATTTAATGCAGAAGTATGGATTAACCAAACATATGTTTTTTCTTTACTTAAGGATTAGATCTAGCCTATCAAAAATATGCTGGTCAACCTCGGACTGTGTTTCACTCCCTGTGCTCAAGTTCTACAATATAGCTACACCCAAGGCCAAAGGAATCTCCTTTATGTACAAGCTGCTCACCAAACCAACTACTAACCAGCTGTCTTCTTCCTCGCAGTATTGGTCCTCACTGTTGGACCAACCACCTTCAGAACTGCACTGGCCAAAGGCCCTCATACTACCCTTACACCTATTACACTGCAGTAACCATTGGGAAGCACTACAAAAGCTTTTTCATAAGTGGTATTTTACCCCAGAAAGGCTAGCGAAAATTTACCCGAACACCTCCCCAAATTGCTGGAGGGGATGTGCTGAAACTGGATCTCTTTCACACATATGGTGGGAGTGCCACCTTGTCAAAATTTTTTGGAGAAAGGTGCAAAACCTAATTGAGTCTCTGTGTGGTATATCCCGACCTCTGTCCCCGCTTGACCTACTCCTAAGACTCTCGATCACCACATTGCCTAACTATTTGCAAACTCTGGTCACACATATTCTCATTGCTGCAAGACTGACAATCGCAAAGAAGTGGAAATCAACCGACCCACCTATACTAAGAGATGCCATCCACCTACTTAACCTACACTTCCAGATGGAATTCTCTTTTGCCAAGGCCAACATGTCCACTAAACGCTTCAACAGAAACTGGCAACTTTGGATTCTGGACTCTAGAAGTACTCCACTGTCGTAACAACTCTATCTTTAGCTTAGCTGGATCCTGCACCAGCTTCCTTTCCTTACTGCAGTCTCTCGGACATCTTGTTATGAAACTCAATACAGTTCACATTGTTATGCCATTACTTTTATTGCACACAAATGTCCACACCCACAGTACTTAGCTTACTGTTACAGGACTGCTGTATGCTACCATAGTTATCTATAGTATAATCGTTTACTTATTCCTAACCACTTGTTCTTGAAATAGTTCGATAAATGTTACACTTAAATAAGCTTTACCCTCTTTGCCGTTTATGTAAACATTAAGACGCCAGGGTATGCCCAGTTGGCAATGTTTCTGTATTCTTTTTCTCTTCGTAAAACACAATAAAAATCTTAAATTAAAAAAAAAAAAAAGTTGCTGTAATGGGCTATGCACTTGATTGTAACTATTTGGAATTCAAATAGTTAAGGTTAAAGCATGCTCACGGTACAACCGTGACTGGCACTGGTTTGAAGTATTCACAGGTTCTGTGTTGGAATTTAAATAAAGCTGTGGCCTTGCCCTTTCCAACCTAAGAGTTGTAAGTGTGTTTTCTTATATGGGGTGAGGACAAGGGGTGGTCTATTCCATTATATCTTCAGTCGGTTCGTGCCTAGGCCCATTGCCCTTCAGCAGTCAAGCCCTCAACTTTGTACCAATTGAAAAGTGGCAAAACTGTTCCTTTATATAGTTTGTAAATGTCTTTTTCAAAGTACTGAATTTCTCTGTTAAACCAAATTGTACAATGTGTTGCCTATTGAAGAAGTACTTGAGTACCATCCTTCTGGTGCTAGCTGATTTTTGCCAAACACATGCTTGAAGTCTATTTGGAAGATTCAGTTCAAAACAAAGTATGCATGCCCAAACACCAAAAGACCTAGGGACAACGCCTTATTAGGACTTTGTTAGATTGATTTGTTGGGTGTGTATGTTTTCATTTATAGGGAAGGGTATATTCTAAACATTCTTCTTCTTCTGGTTACCTCTATCTGCACTGCAGAAATTAGAAGGAGTTTATTGGGGAAGTCCCAGAATTACCTGCCACTAAATTTCCTCCCTATTCAAAGGCACTCCTGGAAAAGTGTCCCTAATCTTTCTATTTTAACTGGACCCAAAAACTGTCCTATGCTGCAATATACTAATCAGCCCTATCCCTGATCTAGGAGATTATCCAGACTGATCAAAACCCCTCTCCACCAAATATATCCCCATGTTGAAGTGATTGTGCACCAAAACCCAAAATACCCTACATGTTTGACTCAAAAATAGAGCTTCGTCCAGGGTGCAACAAATAAATCATAAGTGCTTAAAGAATAAAGTGCTATAAACAACACATGGCATATGGCGACTCTTCTCTAAGCTGCTTCTATTTATAGATATTTCTTAAAATGGACGCTCCTATTTATTCTTCTGCTACTGCAGCTGTGGAAGAGACACATTTTTGGCTAAAGACCAAAACTTTCAGCGGGCTTTGTGTTAAAGACTCAGTTCTTTTACCATGCTGAAAACCTCCTGGAGGAGCCATCAGACCACAATGGTGCTGTAAGCATGTTGTTAAATGTTAAAAAAAAAGCCCAGATTGTAGTGCCCTGTAGAGCAGTTCAAGGAATAGCAGTGGACCATATCCATGGAGCAGTGTCATCCGGTGGAATAGGAAGGCTGCTCCCTCCAGTCCTCTACAATCTGCCAGTAGAATAAACCTTCCCGCACTGATGTTCTGCTTCTCCCTCACTTTCCCCCTCTTTAGTCTCTAGCACCCACACTGACACTCATCACTGGAGCCCAATTGGCAGTAAGCTGCAGCTGTTGGAGCATCACTGCCTCTTGATGCTCACTGCTGTTGTCCCCTCCTTCTAAGTTCCTGGCATGATCTTCCTCATCTTCAGCATCTGATGTGAGTAAGTGGCTTACCTTGTGCAGGAATAACTTGCCGATTCTTCCATGCTAGTTTGTGGTGCTACGTATGGCGGAATTAGCAATAGAGGAGGTGTGAGATAAGGGCACATTTGCAGCCATTGCATATAAATGGCTTCACTGAGCCTGGGAGGAAAGAGATGAGGCAAGCTTTGTCAACTGCTTAAATACTTCCTCAGCATGTTCTGACTGCATAGCACAGTCACTCTCTGAAAGAAAAGGCAAACATGCAATGCCTTTCCGTGGTGTAGCCTGACCACCACTTTGTCCCACAGGATCTCCTCTCCCCCTACTACCTCTGTTTCTTCCTTTAAGCCTGCCAGACATTTTAAATAAGGGGAATTGCCTAAGCTTAATGACAGTTATGACAACAGGATGAATAAGTATGTGGTGTTGTGGCGCACAGTACTTTACCCCAGAAGTGTGCAGTGACATGCAGCAAACAAAGGGTTGCTTTGTTTGTGGTAGTAGCATGTGTATGCTGCAAACCACACAATTAAGAAAAGGTCCTAGCAAAAAAACACCCTGAAACGCTAAACCCCAACCCTATTTTGTTCCTAGCAGAACATTTAAATCTGCACTGAAAATGTGACATTTATATAAAAGAAATTGTGAAATAAGACAGAATAGGCCTAAACTCTATAGATTAGCCCACTTTGGTGATGCACTTGTAAGTGGGTTGAAAGTTACGCCAGTTACTTGCTGTCCCAGATGGGAGGGTAAGAGTTAATACTTTCCTGGTTCTTGGTTTTGGTGGTTGTTTTTCTGGGTCAGACTGATCCTGTTTTATAAAAGTGGGACAGTGGTCCAGAGTGAGAGAGGAAGGAGGGGAGCCCACGTGGGTAGAGCAGAGTGTTTCCACAGAGACCCGGGGCTCAAGTTACAGAGAAGGTGTACATTGTCACGGGGACCCGAGAGCTGACTGGTGAACAGTTGTAGTTAAAGTGTACACAGCGAAGTACAGGCCCACCTTTAGGTCAAGTAATCCCCCACGGCAGCCTCAATCTTGTCCAGGGGCATTAATAAAAATGGCACAAAAAGTAAAAGGTACCAGGGAGGTAGAACAGAGCAGAGGAGGCTGCATGCACCACCAGATATAGCATTATCTGCATCCCTAATACCAAGGAAGAGCTCCCTGATATAGGAGCAAGCCAGTAGTTGTTACTCACCATCTATTCACCTGGCGGTTGTCTTTCCTCTCTGGTGTAACACAGACAGGTGTGCACACAGCCCAGATGCTCAGTCAGCTACAAGCAGAGGCCTGTGGATGTCAGAAAGTAAGGGGAAGAAAAGGAAAGTCATTGGCGGCTCTTGGATTGGCAAGCTTGGAATATTGCGGTGATTGCACTGCAGTGTTCTTGGGCCAGGTGGAGAAAGGAGACAGCCTGTAGTGCTGTTACTCCAAAACCCTCAGTCCCCTCAGCGTATTTAGACCCATGTAATGGATCACTTGATAAGTAAACAGAGGTAATTAAAGGGTCCCCTAAAAGAGGTATGGCATTTGACATTTTTGTTGTAACTGAATGAGGTTGTTAAACACAATGTTGTCTGAATATGCTTATTCTACACAGAATATTAGTGTCAGACACATTTAACTGAATGTATTCTGTAATGTTCAAGGATAAATTCACCTTTAAAAAAAATAAGTGTGCATACTTTTGCATGAAAAAAGTGGATTTATTGATCTTTTTTTTACAGGAGCCTGAAGACTAGGGATGAGCCGAACACCCCCCATTCGGTTCGCACCAGAACCTGCGAACAGACCGAAAAAAAGTCATTTAAAACTGCTTGCGGCTTTTATGTAATGTCGGGTCCTGGCAATATGGATGAAGATCAGTGAGACAAACGGCATGGGTACCCCCAAGTCCATTACCAGGCCCTTTGGGTCTTGTATGGATATTAAGGGGAACCCCACACCCAAATTAAAAAAAGAAAGGTGTGGGGCCCCCAGGCCCTATATACTCTGAACAGCAGTATACAGGCGGTACAAACAAGACAGGGACTGTAGGTTTGTTGTTAAATAGAATCTGTTTGTAATTTTGAACTAGTACATATTTAACGTGTTTAGCTCCAGTCAAAAAATCTATTTTAAGCTTTTTGGAAAACCTAGGGTTGTGAAACAAGGATTGGTGATAAAGCATCAGTGGAAAGGAGAAAAGTTTTTTCCATATTAACTCTTACAGGAGAGAATTTCCCTTCCTAGGGGTAGATTTCATCTCACTTCCTGTTGTCTCCTTCCGTTTGCAAGTAGGAGTCATTTGTAAGTTGGATGTTTGAAAGTAGGGGCCTGCCCTATATACAGAAATTTGGGCCTTAGGTGTTGTTGTGGCCACAACACTGTAAGCCATCACAGGGCCCTGCTGTGAAATATTAGATCAAGAATTGTAATTGCATGCCCCTGTTGAACAGGGGCAGAAAAATTGGGCCTTTGGTGGTGGTGGTGCTGGTGCCACAACACTGTAAGTCCTCACAGATACTCTTGGTGGGCGCAGAAACGGGCCCTGCTGTGAAATATTAGATCAAGAATTCTAATTACATGTCCCTGTTGAACAGGGGCTGAAAAATTGGGCCTTAGGCACTGGTGCTGGTGCCACAACACTGGGACCCCTCACAGATACTCTAGTTGGAGTGCAGGAACTAGCCCTGCTGCAAAGAATTGCATCAAAAATTGTAATTACATGCCGGCTGAAAAATTGGGCCTTAGGCACTGGTGCTGGTGCCACAACACTGCAACCCCTCACAGATACTCTAGTTGGAGCGCAGAAACTAGCCCTGCTGCAAAGAATTGCATCAAAAATTGTAATTACATGCCCCTGTTAAACCTGGGCCGAAAAATTGGGCCTTAGGCACTGGTGGCGGGACTGGCGGCACCCAGAACCAAAAATGTTCTTACAAGCTATCATCATGATCATTGAGGAGGAAGAGGATAATTACTCAGTATAACAGCATAGTCACTCAGCATCAGCATAGGCAGTCTTTGAAGGGATCTGACATTTCAAAAAAAATTATTCGGTTACATCAGCATCAGGTGCTTGGTAGCTGGTGGTGATCCAAGACTGATTCATTTTTATGAAGGTCAGTCGATCGACCGAGTCGGCGGACAGACACACCCTGTGATTGGTTACAAAGCCTGCAGCAGCACTGAATGTGCGTTCTGAAAGAATGCTGGATGCAGGACAGGCCAGTAGCTCAATTGCATACTATGCAAGCTCTGGTCAGTGATCCATCCACAAGACCCAGTAACCCAGAGGATTTTCAGTGGGAAAGGTGTCCAAGTCAGATCTTGCCCCTAGGTATTCCTGCACCATGTAAAACAGACGCTGGCGATGGTTGCTGGAACCGATCATACCTTGGGGCTGCGGACTAAAAAAATTGTCTGAACGCACCGGTTAGACGGCCACCTTCTCCACCGTTCCTTCTTTGACTGACCGAAGCCTCAGCAACACGTTGTCCAGAAACAGGAGTTTGTAACCTCCCAGTCTCTGGGAACATTGCACAGACCTTTCTGCAAGGCCTCCCGAAGATGTTTCATCCTCTGCGATGGCAAGATAAGTTCCGCAACCTTACCTTTGTAACGTGGATCAAGGAGGGTTGCCATCCAGTATTGTTCCTTCTCCTTGATAGCACGAATACGAGGATCCTTCCGCAGGATTTGCAGGATCAGGGAGGCCATGCAGCGTAGGTTTGCTGAGGCATTCGGTCCAGAGTCCTCTGGGTCACTAAGGACGACATGATCCGCAGCCACCTCCTCCCAGCCACGCATAAGTCCATGTGTTTCTTGGGACTGTAAATGATCCCTTAAAGATTGCTGCTGATGCTGAGTGCCAGGCTCCACCTCCATACTGTCACAATCCTCCTCCTCCTCGTCCTCTTTCTGTGTGATTGGCGGGCACGCAGGAACATTGTCTGGATAAAGGGGACCTTGAGAGCTAAGGAAGTCCTCCTCTTCCTGCCTCTGTTCTGTCTCAAGTGCCCTGTCCATTATTCCACGCAGCGTGTGCTCCAACAGGTGGACAAGGGGGACAGTGTCACTGATGCATGCACTGTCACTGCTCACCATCCTCGTGGCCTCCTCAAATGGTGACAGGACAGTGCAAGCATCCCTGATCATGGCCCACTGGCATGGGAAAAAAAACAAGCTCCCCTGACCCTGTCCTGGTGCCATAGTTGCACAGGTACTCATTGATGGCCCTCTGCTGCTTATGCAGCCGCTGCAGCATGGCCAACATTGAGTTCCACCTGGTGGGCATGTCACAGATTAGGCGGTTCTTGGGCAGGTTAAATTCCTTTTGGAGGTCTGCCAGCCGAGCACTAGCATTATATGACCGGCGGAAATGCACACAGACTTTCCTGGCCTGCCTCAGGACATCCTGTAAGCCTGGGTACCTGCCCAAGAACCGCTGCACCACCAAGTTAAGGACGTGAGCCAAACAGGGCACATGGGTCATTTGTCCCTGTCAGAGGGCGGAGAGGAGGTTGGTGCCATTGTTGCAAACCTCCATTCCTGCCTTAAGTTGGCGTGGCGTCAACCACCTCTGAACCTGCCCCTGCAGAGCTGACAGAACCTTTGCCCCAGTGTGGCTCCTATCCCCCAAGCACACCAGCTCAAGCACCACATGGCATCTTTTGGCCTGCATACTTGAGTAGCCCCTTGAATGCCTACGGAGCACCGCTGGTTCCGAGGACAAAGCACAGGAAGAGGCCATGGAGGAAGAAGAAGAGGAGGGGTGGAGGAGAGAGGTGTGTCAGAATCATTAGTAGTGGCATTTTGGAGGCATGGTGGTGGAATAACCTCCAACACTACTGCACCTTGTCCTGCATCCTTCCCAGCTGCCAGCAGAGTCACCCAATGCGCCGTGAAACTTAGGTAATGTCCCTGTCCATGCCTGCTGGACCACGAGTCAGCGGTAATATGCACCTTACCACTGACCGCCCTGTACAGCAAGGCATGGACATTGCCTTCCACATGCAGGTAGATAGCCGGAAATCGCCTTCTGTGAGAAAAAGTGGCGTTTTGGTACCTGCTACTGAGGAACCGCACATTCCACAAACTCACGGAAGGCGGCAGAGTCTACCAACTGAAAAGGTAGCAGTTGAAGTGCTAGCAATTTTGCCAAGCTAGCATTCAACCGCTGGGCATGTGGATGGCTGGGAGCGAACGTCTTTCGGCGGTGCAGCAGCTGGGGCAGGGAAATTTGCCTGGTACAATCTGACGTCGGTGTACCGAAAGCAGATTGCCCACTACTACAGTACTTGGCTGTGACACACCTAATTCTACACCTTCATTCCTTTCAGTGCAGGTATCAGAGAGGACTGAAGGTATAGTGGGGTTGGAGATCTCAGCTGATGAGGAGCAAGGAGAGGTCCTCTTTGTTCTTTGGTGAGGGCCTTTTAGATACGCTTGCCAACGAACTGCATGGCAGGTCAACAAATGTCTGGTCAAGCATGCGGTGCCCAAGCGGGAGATGTTTTGGCCACGCGAGATACGCTTGAGACATATGTTGCAAATAGCAGCGGTGCGATCTGATGCACTCGTCTCAAAAAAGGCCCACACCAAAGAACTTTTGGAATAATACACAGAGACAGCAGCGCCCTGCACATGAGGAGCTTTGCGGTGTGATGCAGTCAGTGTGCTGCCCTTAGGCTGAACCCTGGAGGGCATCCTGCCTCGTTGGTGATGTGCCTCCTCCTCAGTGACCTCATCATCCCCTCCCTCCTCATCACTGGAGCAAACCTGGCAGTATGCTGCAGCAGGGGGAGCATGACTGCCAGATTGCTGTCCTTCTTGGGCACCCCCTCTGTCCGTGCTCACGTTACTGCCTTCATCTAGCTCAGTATCATCTTTAGAGCCTTCTAAACGCTGGGCATCATCCTGGAGCATGTACCCAACACTGTGATCAAACAGTTCAAGGGACTCCTCAGGAGGACATGGTGGGGCTAGGGAAGGAGTCACTGATGCCATTGAGCTGAGGGAAGAGGCAGCTTTGGCAGCTGCTTTGCCAGACAAAGTACCCTGAGCATGGGTGAGAGAGGATGAGGAGGATGAGGACGGCTTGGTCATCCACTCGACCAAGTCTTCCGCATGTTGCGGCTCAACACGGCCAGCTGCCAAAAAAAAAGGCCAAGCGTGTCCCACGGCCACGTGCTGATGAGGATGCACCGTCTCCATGACCAGCACTGTTGCCTCTAGACACAGGGCCTGCTTGCCCTCTTTTATTGGCTTGTGACTGTCTGCCTCTCCTTGTTGGCCTTCCAGACATACTAATGGCCTGCAGTGAGATGTACCTGCACTAAGCTGGGATATATATATATATATATATATATATATATATATATATATATATATATATATATATATATATATATATACACACACACACACACACACACACACACACACACTGATACTGCAGCTAGCAAAATCAACTGCCTGCCTGTAGTATGAGAACACTGTGCAGAGGTTGCACTAGACTAACGTGTAAATAATGTAGCTGCCTGTGGTAGTGATAGGATCAGGAAAACACCACCAACCTTCTACAGGTAGCTTTAGCTGAACACTGTGAAGAGGACGCACTACACTAACTTGTAAATAATGTAGCTGCCTGCGGTAGTGGTAGGATCAGGAAAACACCACCAGCCTTCTACAGGTAGCTTTAGCTGAACACTGTGCAGAGGTCGCACTACACTAACTTGTAGCTTTAGCTGAACACTGTTCAGAGGATGCACTGCACTAACTTGTAGCTTTAGCTGAACACTGTGCAGAGGTCGCACTACACTAACTTGTAGCTTTAGCTGAACACTGTGCACTACACTAACTTGTAGCTTTAGCTGAACACTGTGAGGAGGACGCACTACACTAACTTGTAGCTTTAGCTGAACACTGTGCAGATGTTGAACTACACTAACTTGTAGCTTTAGCTGAACACTGTGAGGAGGATGCACTACACTAACTAAATAGTCTAGCTGCCTGACTGTGGTACTAATAGGATCAGAAGAACACCAGCAATTTTCTTCAGGTAGCTGTAAATACTGTAACAAGACAAGCTTGCCTGTCAGTAGGAAGATAATAACAGAAATGGATCTAGCTAAACTGAATACAGTATATATATATATACACACACACACACACACACACACACACACACACACACACACACACACACACACACACACACACACACACACAACACCTGGGATGCATATATACAATACACTGTAAGTGCAGCTAACTGACTGACTGTCCTGCCTAATCTATCTAGCTTAAATCAAACGACGCTATCTCTCTGTCTCTGAACGCCGGAACACACTACACAGGGCCGCCGTGCAGGCGGCCTTATAAAGTGTGGGGCGTGTACTAAACCCCATGAGCCATAATTGGCCAAAGACACCCTGGCTTTGGCCAATTACAGCTCTCTGTACAGACGGCGCTGTGATTGGCCAAGCATGCGGGTCATAGTGCATGCTTGGCCAATCATCAGCCAGCAATGCACTGCGATGCCGCAGTGAATTATGGGCCGTGACGCACCACATGAATTTGGCGCGAACGGCCCATATCCTTCACAATTCGGCAAATGATCGAACAGACGATGTTCGAGTCCAACCCATGTTCGAAGCTCATCCCTACTGAAGACTATTGCACCATGAATAGAGGATTTCAGGTGCAATGCCAGGGTCCTGTAGATTCTTCCTAAAGCTCTTTGTTTGTAGCAGGATACAGACTTTTAGTTGCAGAGCTGGAGGAAGTGTCAATGTACTACGAGTGAGGCGATTGCCACACTTGTAATTTATTGAGAACTACAAGTCTGTCTTCCATGGTGGCTGATAGGATGTATAGTTTATTCATTCACAGATCTCTCAGAAGGAATTATTTCAAAAGTCACAGGTGCTGTGGGGGAAAGGAACCCCAGCACGCTGTCATGGGTGATGCGGTTTGAAGGGGAAGGCCATGTTACATGTTACAACTCAAATGCGGATGCAACATGTAAAAGATCAAGTTACACTTTAAAGACATATTGCTGCTCATCAAGTTAGCTTCCTTGTCTGTAATGACTGTCAGGAATCCCAGGATTTATAACCAGTGGGTAACTCAGTCACCTTAACCACTTGACCTCCGGAAGATTTACCCCCCTTCATGACCAGGCCATTTTTCATGATATGCCACAGCGTTACTTTAACTGAAAATTGTGTGGTCATGCAACGATGTGCACGAATAACATTTAGGTCATATCCTCACAAATAGTTTTCTTTCGGTGGTATTTGATCACCACTGCATTTTTTAATTTTTTTGCGCTATAAACAAAAATAGACCGACAAATAAAAAAAATTAAAAAAATAAAATTTCTTCATAAATTTAGGCCAACATGTATTCTGCTTTTGGTAAAAAAAATTCCAATAAGCGTATATTGCATGGACATTATAGTGTCCACAAACTATGGTATATGTTTATGGAATTGGTATTTACTTTATTTTTTTACACAAGTAATGGCGGCGTTCAGCAATTTATAGAGGGACTGTGATATTGCGGCGAACAATCGGGCACTAACATGCACTTTTGACACTTCGTGGAAACCAATGACAGTAATACAGTGATCAGTGCTAAAAATATTCACTGTCACTGTACTAATGACACTGTCTGGGAGGGGGTTAAACATCTAGGGCAAACAAAGTGTTAACTGTGTGCCTAACCAGTGTTTTTGTGGCATGTTTGTGTTGTTTTTACTAGGGGAAGAGATGGAATTTTTCCCAGCCTTTGCAGGGACACAAAATCCATCCCTCCCCCCGTCAGAACGGAGATCTGCCTTATCATAGGCAGATCTCCGCTCTGTGTGTTTCACCAACAATTAGTGGGTGCCGACGGACATCCGGTGCCCAGAACCCGCAGATCAGCTTCTGCTGTGATTAATCACAGCAGAAGCACCGTGTGCGTGCCCTCTGTAGGCGGAAGTGCAGAATTACAAATATATACTGTACGTGATCCTGCACAGGAGGGCCTCCCTGTAGCAGTAAATCTGCTATAGTGCAGTCCGGAAGTGGTTAATCCAATCACCATGGACTGTGCCACGGTACATGCAGATTGTCAAATACTACTAGTTCTAGCTATATATTGCCCCATATGACTGAGAACCTTCCCAGACCTGTTCTGCACATTTTGCAGTTTAACTTTTTAAGAAAAAAGCCATGTTTTATTGCACATGAGCAAATTGATATCGCTTCTTGGTCTGTAGTATCTGTTCTTATCAGTTTCCAGAGGAGGCGCTGTGCTACTCTCAAAGGGGAGAGCCAGCAATTCCAATGGTGTAATATTGCCTGGAAAGGCGGTTTCAGCAGGGACTATGCCACGCTGCCCGGCAGATACTGGGGGCTGGCCGATGGTTGAGTCTGAGCCGTCCGGGAAGGGTGCTCCTGGTGAGGATGGGTGCTGCATCTAGGTCTGGCCGGAGGGTCGAGTCCCTGGCCTTCTGGCCTAGATTGTGGTAGCTCTAGCTACGGACAGTTATTCGAGAGAGAACACTTACTCCTCCTTTGGGAGGGGGGGGAGTGGTTAGTATTTCCCAAATGTAATTAGGAGGGAGTGATGGGAGCGATGGTGGAGCCTGATGGTAAAGGGCTCTCATCAAGCTCCCTGAACTTCACGCCTTTCTGCCTGTGGTGGGGGCGGCTGTGGTCTGGGTCGTTGGTCAGGGTTGGTCCTGAAAGCCTATGGAGTATGTGCCCCTGGAGTAGCAGTCCAGGGGTGCCAAAAAATCACTGTGAGTGAGAGTCACTTTGGTTTGAGGCACCACGGTCACTGCACCATAGAACATGCTTTTTTTTAGCACCGGGGCCGGGCCTTTTGGCTGGGACCAGAGGAATTTTTTATTCCTGGCTGGAGGGCCTGGTCATTGTTTCACACAATGGCCATCTTTTTCACTCTCCTCTTCACTTATTCCTTCCCCACTTTATTTTATTTATTAAGCCTATGTTTGTCACTTTTTGTATTTTTATGTTTATACACGGTTTGTTGCACTGTGTGATGAGTAGGGTTGCAGGTCCTCGGGCCAGCCCTGAAAGTCTTGGGAGGGGGTGGATAATAGTACTTTTGGCTTGGTTCACCCTCTCTCATGGACTCTCACTTCGGGGGAGCCTCACCAAGTACTAGGGTGGGTCTGTTTCAGCGGGCCCTCCAGAGAACGGGGTCCGTCTGGTTTCGGCCAGATGGACCAATTGTAAGTACCCTTGTCCCCGCCTGGAGCCTAGGACCCCGGGGGATTCAGGGCAAGGCACACTTGTGTACCCGTTTGCTCTTTTTTGTGTTTCACTCTTTATGTGTGTGCACATTTTTTTGCCACCGGGTGAAGTTTTTGGGTGTGTTATGCACGCCATAGGCTTTAAAAAAGAAAAAAAAAAAAAAAAAAAAAAACATGAGCAAAGTGATGTGGAAAATTAAAAATATTAATTAAAATTCAAAATTGTATTTAAGACATGGGTCCTCGCTGTAGTGCTGACCAGGACAGGACATGACGGGAAACCATTTCACACTATAAAGGATGAAACTAAGCATGATACTTTGGCAGGAGTTGCACTTTAATATACAAGTGTTTCCACACATTTTGAAAAAAAAACATATGAGCATCATAACATGATAACTGAAAGTTCCTCGGGCCAACCTTATTTTTTTTTCATGAAGGTCATATTTGGATTAACACTCTAGGCCGTTTGGATTCCATAGGCTACATGCCACCAGGTTAGGTTTCCTTTCTAATAAAATAGTCAGACCATTGCTGACATATAGCAACTTTAAATTTATTGCAGCATACTCATTTTATATGTAATTTATTAGCTGCTAAATGTGAACTGGAACCTGTTAATACCACTATGATCCTTCACATGGAGCTTGAAAAGATTCAACATTTACAGAGCTGCAACTTCAAAACATGATCTGGTCCTGGCAGCATTTGATGAAGGAAATGCTGCTATCACTGCTTGTATGCTACGTGCTCTGTTTATAAATGAAGGGATTTGCTTGATTGTGTGTGTGTGTGTGTGGGGGGAAGGTAATAGAAGCTGAATGACTTGGGTGGGGGTGGTGGTGGGTTCTGCAGTGCCACTTGCACATATGGGAAGCCTCACTATGTAACAGTCTAGACTGTGCAGCAATAGTGCCAGGTGGGCAATGTGCTTTTTAATGTATTTGTAGCTTGAATAAAATAGCAAAACATTTAAAAATACAAAGAGCGTAAATGCTAAGTGTTAAAAACAAATGTAAAGAACACAAATTACTCTTAAATTAGATGAAGTGGAATTTGCATGAATCACTGATACAGAGGTGGTATTAAAAGCCACAGATCCCATTGCAAGATTCAAACTTAAACCCCTTTAAAAAAAAAAAAAAATAGCCTTTGAAGGGTTGATTCTTTTTTCTGATACTGGGTAACGTTTTACCTTTTTTTAAATTCTTAGCTACCACCCGAGTAGAAAATGGTATGCACAGCAAACAGAAATTGTTTCTTTTTACTATATAGAATGCACCCCTCGGTAGCTTTTTGTGGAGCAGAGGCTTGACTGGTGTGGTCTAGGGCAATGGAGGAGTTAATGTGTTTTGTCGTGTAAAAGGGGTTAGATGAGTATATTTTACTTTGGCAGAACATTGGCAGTGGTCAACTGTCCTGAGGTATGTGGGTAGCCAACTAATTTAGCTTTTTTGACGGGTTTCTTTCTGGAGTTTAGTTTATAAGGGGCACGAAAAGTAAGCTTGAGGAGTTAGGAGGATTAAGAGGTGGGCACAGGGCCAGGTGCTGACTAAGACAGGTAGCAGATGGCAGAGGTTTAGATGACCCCTGCCCAAGTGCATAGGGCAAAAAGGAATCAACCTCCTGTCTCAGCCCTCGGACCTCTCTCCTCCACCCCCTCCTCTTCTTCTTCCTCCATGGCCTCTTCCTGTGCTTTGTCCTCGGAACCAGCGGTGCTCTGTAGGCGTTCAAGGGGCTACTCAAGTACGCAGGCCAAAAAGATGCCATGCGGTGCTTGAGCTGGTGTGCTTGGGGGACAGGAGCCACACTGGGGCAGAGGTTCTGTCAGCTCTGCAGGGGCAGGTTCAGATGTGGTTGATGCCACGCATGCTTAAGACAGGAATGGTGGTTTGCGACAATGGCACCAACCTCCTCTCCACCCTCCGACAGGGACAAATGACCCATGTGCCCTGTTTGGCGCACGTCCTTAACTTGGTGGTGCAGCGGTTCTTGGGCAGGTACCAGGGCTTACAGGATGTCCTGAGGCAGGCCAGGAAAGTCTGTGTGCATTTCCGCCAGTCATATAATGCCAGTGCTCGGCTGGCAGACCTCCAAAAGGAGTTTAACCTGCCCAAGAACCGCCTAATCTGTGACATGCCCACCAGGTGGAACTCAACGTTGGCCATGCTGCAGCGGCTGCACATGTTGCAGAGGGCCATCAATGAGTACCTGTGTGACTATGGCGCCAGGACAGGGTCAGGGGAGTTTGTTTTTTTTTCCCCACGCCAGTAGGCCATGATCAGGGATGCATGCACTGTCCTGTCACCATTTGAGGAGGCCACGAGGATGGTGAGCAGTGACAGTGCATGCATCAGTGACACTGTCCCCCTTGTCCACCTGTTGGAGCACACGCTGTGTGGAATAATGGACAGGGCACTTGAGGCAGAACAGAGGCAGGAAGAGGAGGACTTCCTTAGCTCTCAAGGCCCCCTTTATCCAGACAGTGTTCCTGCGTGCCCGCCGATCACACAGGAAGAGGAGGAGGAGGAGGAGGATCGTGTCAGTATGGAGGTGGAACCTGGCACTCAGCATCAGCAGCAGTCTTTAAGGGATCATTTACAGTCCCAAGAAACACATGGACTTGTATGTGGCTGGGAGGAGGTGGCTGCGGATCATGTCGTCCTTAGTGACCCAGAGGACTCTGGACCGAATGCCTCACTTACGCTGCATGGCCTCCCTGATCCTGCAAAGCCTGCAGAAAAACTTAAAAGGACAGTGCAGCGCTGGACCAATTGCGAAGTGAATAAATAAGTGATTAAATATATTATAAATTATATATGAAGTATATAACTAGGAAATTAACCTGCAGTGATAAAAAACAGCCAGTGATGATGGCTAGTGAAAAACCATGCAATACAAGTTGTGCAAGTGATAAAAATGACGTGAAAAACATGAATGTTTATAACAAAGTTCATAAATGTGATGTAAGTCCAAAGGTTAATCGATGCAGAGTTCGGAGTTGAATAATCCACCGCCAGTGAGGCCCGCCACTAGATGATAAGTAATGGAGGCTTACCAGAGAGCCTGCGACTGGCCTTACTCAGGGGGGTCAAAACAGGCTTAGTAGTGGAAGATAGACTCCTGGGGGGTGTCCCACGATAAACTCCATAGAATGTCTTACCGGTCTCCTTCTCGGGCAGCTGATCAGCAGTAGCAGGGGCGCCAGTACGGAAGGAATACTCCCAGGGACGCTTCCAATATTTCTTTTAGGCTGTGGTGGTCAGTCAGCTGCACTTTGTAACCGTTCACAGGGTGCGTCTGTCCACCGACTCGGTCGATCCACTGACCTTCATAAAAATTAATCAGTCTTGGATCACCACCAGCTACCAAGCACCTGATACTGATGTAACCAAATCATTTTTTTTGAAATGTCAGATCCCTTCAAAGACTGCCTATGCTAATGCTGAGTGACTATCCTGTTATGCTGAGTAATTATCCTCTTCCTCCTCAATGATAATGCTGATAGCTTGTAAGAACATTTTTGTTTCTCGGGGCGCCGCCACCAGTGCCTAGGGCCCAATTTCTCAGCCCCTGTTTAACAGGGACGTGTAATTACAATTTTTGATGCAATTCTTTGCAGCAGTGCTAGTTCCTGCGCTCCAACTAGAGTATCTGTGAGGGGTTGCGGTGTTGTGGCACCAGCACCAGTACCTAAGGCCCAATTTTTCAGCACCTGTTCAACAGGGACATGTAATTAGAATTCTTGATGTAATATTTCACAGCAGGGCCTGTTTCTGCGCCCACCAAGAATAACTGTGAGGACTTACAGTGTTGTGGCACCAGCACCACCACCACCAAAGGCCCAATTTTTCTGCCCCGGTTCAACAGAGGCATGTAATTACAATTCTTGATCTAATATTTCACAGCAGGGCCCTGTGAGGGCTTAAAGTGTTGTGGCCACAATAACACCTAAGGCCCAAATTTCTGCTGCGTATATAGGGCAGGCCCTTACTTTCAAAGATCCAACTTACAAACGACTCCTACTTGCAAAGGGAAGGATACAACAGGAAGTGAGATGAAATCCACCCCTAGGAAGGGAAATTCTCTCCTGTAAGAGTAAATATGGGAAAAACTTTTCTCCTTTACACTGATGCTTTATCACAAATCCTTGTTTCACTAAAAACCCCTAATTTTCAAAAAACATTTGTCATTGGGACAAAAAGTGAGGTGAAATCTTCTGAAGAGGAGCACAGACAGCAAAACAAATGTCACAGGGGTGATAACCCTTCCCTATGTTTTCCAAAAAGCTTAAAATAAATTTTTTGGCTGGAGCTTAACGTGGCATCTGCTTTCCACATTAAACGCTAAACCAGTTCAAAATTACAAACAGATTCTACTTAACAACAAATCTACAGTCCCTGTCTTGTTTGCACTGCCTGTATACTGCTGTTCAGAGTATATAGGGCCTGGGGGCCCCACACCTTTCTTTTTTTAATTCCCCTTAATATCCATACAAGACCCAAAGGGCCTGGTAATGGACTGGGGGGTACCCATGCCGTTTGTCTCACTGATTTTCATCCATATTGCCAGGACCCGACATTACATTAAAGCCGCAAGCAGTTTTAAATTACTTTTATTCCTTTAAAAATGTCATTTTGTGCAAGGACTGTTCTAAGCACGGGAAATACGTGCCACTTTACAGGCATACTATACACACCCCCCAGGTACGATATTTAAAGGAGTATTTCACTTTTTTTTTTTTTTTTTTTTTTACTTTAAGCATCATTAAAATCACTGCTCCCAAAAAAACGTCCGTTTTTAAAACTTTTTTTTGCATTGATACATGTCCCCTGGGGCAGGACCCGGGTCCCCAAACCCTTTTTAGGACAATACCATGCAAATTAGCCTTTAAAATTATCACTTTTGATTTCGAACGTTCGAGTCCCATAGACGTCAATGGGGTTCTAACGTTTGTGCGAATTTTCGGTCCGTTCACAGGTTCTGGTGCGAACCGAACCGGGGCTGTTCGGCTCATCCCTAGTGCACATGAGTACAGTACACATGAGTAAAGTCTACATGCTGTAAATAATGCTGCTAGTTAGATGACCAGTTCCTATGTTCTCAGAGGTTAATGGCAGCAATGTCAGTAGCAGCAATGTCAGCAACAGCGACCTCACTGCAACAGGGATCTCACTGTTCAGATGTCAGCTCACTTCTAGCTATGCCTGGAGCCACTTCGGTCCTCAGCACACAGCTGTAGATGGCCAGTCCTTATGTTCTCAGAGGTTAATGATAGCAATGTTAGCAACAGGGATCTCACTGTTCAGATGTCAGCTCAATTCTGGATCTGCCTGGAGCAACTCTGGTCCTCAGCACACAGCCGCAGCTTGTGGCACACAGGAGCAGTGATGTGTACACCTCGATCTTCTTGCAGCAAAGAGAAAATTCCTCATTATTCAGCCTGTGAAAATACAGCTCTTTCTCTCTTTGTATACCATTGACTCACATAGCTTGAGCCTTCCCTTGCACTACAACCCCCATGATTCATTGCTTCCAACAATCAAGTCTCTTGAGCTCCTTCTAGTTGTCAGCTCCCCCATGGTGGAGGGAGGTGAGCTAAGGTTAACCCATTCAGCAGAAGTCTATTGGGAGCACAGAGAGCACTGTGTTCAAAATTTCTCTCTGTCTCCAGCCAAGCATCACCATTGCAGCTTAGGACCATGATGTCAAAAAACACACAAAATCACAGTGCACTGCCACATAAGATCAAATTTACTGGCAAATGATAAAAAGTATTCACAATTCTAATATACAAAGTGCATGCAACTTTCTCTACATAGGTTGCTGTAATGGAAGCCTCCCTTCCTCATTCCAGCAAATGCAGTCCTGATTTGTGTAGGAACTTGATGCATCCTTAAGTACATCAGTGTGCACCTTCTGCTGATATGTTTCAAGATTTGCGTCCTCTTCATCAGCGCTTGCCACTTAAAACACATTAGGCTAAGAGGAACATTGATGTGGAAGGTTTTTATTGTAGCAGCTATTGAACAAAATGTTATATTGCACATTGCATAGTACAGCTGTGAGTAGTTTATATTATGTATTAGTAAAATTGTACCTGTAAAATTGTCTTATGAGCTTCACACTACTTTGGTTTTGTGATTTTGCATTATGATTGCCCCATCATGCCTGTTAACTGCAAAGCTATAGAAGCATTAATACTGTGTTGAAACCATTTCTTAGGATAGATGACTATTGAAAACATTTTCTGTGCTATGCTAATCTTTTATCTTATTAAATTCTAATTTAATTAAACTCCATTGTGAAAAGTACTGATTTTGAATGTATAGGTGATATTCTTTCTGTGGAATGGTTTCTGGTGTCTCTGTTATCTCTTTTATGTTGAAAAAGTGAAAAGTTGCTGGGCAGAAGACTTCACTTACCTAGGGTTAGTCTCCATTTCCTGACGCATCATGGCAGCACACACACTGGGTTGTGACTCCGCCCCCACAACCTGATAGGACTGATTAGCTATGAGTTTTGCAGAGGAGCCCCCTGCTGCATTCTCCTTTTTTTTCCTCACCTGTTAGGACTGACCAAGATAAAGCAAGGACCTCTTACCGCTTCGCCCCAGCTAGGTTCAGCCTCTCCTAGTTGGAAGCCCTGACTGTGCAGTCTCTAAATGAGCTTTATGCAGGGACTCCACTCTGATGGTCTCAGGGGGACTACATTGTCTTTTTACAAGCCTTAAACAGGCTTACACTACCATGCAGCGGCCTCCATCTTTTACCGTTTATATGTTCTTTCTAGTCTCTTTTCGTTTGACTTTACCTAATTTCTTATCTTTTTTTTTCCTCTCTCCTCACTGCCGAGTCTTTTAGTCCTCCGGCCGCCTTGACCTTCACAAGATGGCGGCCGTGATCGGCTCGTCGGCCGTGACTGGAAGTGATGCGGGCATCTATCTCCTTTCGCCAGTATCAAAGATGACGTCGGGTGCTGCGGATCACTACGGCTCACACGTGGTGCTTGTGTCACTTCCGCCACCACGACAGTCTATTTAAAAACGATGTATATGCTGTTTTGGCTGCACAAGTTATTGCTCTGTAACCAGAACGCTCGCACTCTGCATTTTCCACATCTTCTATGGGTGCCACCGCTTACTGACTACCCTCTGACCCGGTAAGACTTATCTTCCTTCTCATGGCTGTTTTACATAGATGCTAATGCATGCTGAATATACTGTACTGAACTTCACTGGGTTAACCCTTCCCTTCACAGATACACTTTATCTTTTGTTCATGGAGGCCGCTGCCCCAGCAGACCATCCACAGCCAGAAAGGTAAGAGGCATCATGTTTGGTAAATAGTGAAGAGGAGTAAAAGAGAGCCATGCCACTAATATCACTTTATCCTGATAGCCCTGGCAGGTCATCAAAATCATCTCATTCTAAATGGAAAGAAAGATCCCCTTCAAGACATTCACACTCTAGAAGAAGCCGGTCAAGGACTTCTTCCCACCATCACAGTAAAACATTCTCCTCCCACCAATCACAACCCGACCACCATAACCAACCTGCAGCCAATACCTGCTGGATTTGTGGAGCACAAGCCCTTCCTATCAAGTTAGCTTGCCAAACATGTGCTGAAAAAGCCACTAGGGAAAGGGAATCGGATGCATTGGAAGTATCGAACATAATCAGAGAGTCTATTAAAGAATCAATTCTGCAGGTATCAGCCACAGAACCAGTTAGACCAGTGCAAAGCACATCAGCAACAGTCACCTGCGTACCGCAAGAATCAGACGACTCATCAGCCGAAGAGGATTCTCCAGTGTCAATTTGCGAAGTCAGTAAAGGAGGCAATTGGTTGGGAGGAACCAAAGGAATCACCCCGCAAGCACAGAAAATATTTCCCTAACCTAAAAATTGATCCAGAAACCTTTCCTTTTATCGATGAACTCGAAGAGTTAATTAAAGATGAGTAAAAAAAACCTGATAAGAAGTCCAGCCTAAATAATAGGATAGCAAAGCTATATCCTTTAAAGGAACCAGCCGTAAACCCTCTCATCACGGCACCTGTAGTAGACGCATCATTAATGCGTCTGGCCAGACATGTGACATTGCCAATAGAAGACGCAGTGACTTTCAGGGACAATGGCAGGGGGAGCATGCAGACCAGCTATCACACTAGCAGCAGTCGGCAGAGCAATTAGTAGTTGGACCTCTAATATTGAAAAACTACTGTCAAAAGCAGCTGATCAGGAGAGAATCATATCTTCTCTACGGGAACTCAGCCTAGCAGGGGACTTCGTAGCCGAAGCATCAGTAGATATAGTAAGATCGGCAGCAAGGGCGATGCTGTCCTCGGTCATGTCCAGGAGAGCCTTATGGTTAAAGCCGTGGGTAGTAGATACAGCTTCCAAATCGAACTGGTGCAAGATCCCCTATGACGGAACCAACCTGTTCGGTCCTAAGTTAGACCTCGCCATCTCGAAGGTCACAGGGGGAAAATCGGGTCTTATTCCCTCTGACTGAAAACCAAAACAGCAGAAAGTTCACTCTTTTAGACGCAATCTTCCCAAACGATACCGAGAAGCCAGATCATATAGACTAGGCAAAGAGTTCAAACAGAATTGGCGTAATACCCAATCGTCTTTCCTAAGGACACAGAAGCCTAAAACTCCTATTACAGGGGATCAGCAGAAGTCGTTTTGATGGCACGTCTGCCCAGCCTGTGTTAGTGGGAGCCAGGCTCAGCCTGTTTACACAGGTGTGGGTAGAACATTTAAAAAATCCGTGGACAATAGCCACAGTTTGCGAGGGCCACAAATGGAGTTTCAAATACAGAAACCCCAGAGATCACTTCCTAAACACTCAACTACCATCATCTCTTCCAAAGCGAAAGCTTATGATCAAATATGTACTAGAGTTACTGCAGAAACACGCGATTGCAGAAGTTCCTCAATATCAGAAAGGCAAAGGCTTTTATTCCCCCCTTTTTCTTGTCAAGAAAAAAACAGGGGACCTGCATCCGGTTCTAGACCCGAAGAACCTCAACAGAATGATACTGGTAGAGTCTTTCAAAATGGAGAGTCTTCAATCTATACTGCTGGCAATAAATACAAGAGATTGGATGCCATCAATAGATTTATGCGACGCCTATCTCCATGTTCCTATACACACAAGTTTTCAAAAATACCTTCGGTTTGCAATCGGGCGACGACATTTTCAATTCCGGAGTCTCCCGTTTGGGATATCCACGGCACCCAGAACATTCACAAAAATCCTGCTTCCAATCATAGCATACCTGAGAGAGAAAGGACTAGGAGTCCACCACTATCTCAACGATATCTTACTCTTGGCCAACAGCCAACAGTTACTTCTCCAACATGGGGAAGTATTAATATCCACATTACATCAATTCGGGTGGATGATAAATTGGAAAAAAAGCAGCCTGGAGCCAACCCAATCAATGATTTTTTTGGGAGCAGAACTCAACACCAATGCCAACACAGTGAGTCTCCCTCAGGAAAAAATAGGACGTTTGGTCCAGAAAATAAAAAGACTAATGGAAGCAACACACCTATCCGCCAGAACATGTCTCAGCATATTGGGATCCATGTCTGCCACCTTTCCAATGGTCCGGTGGTCCCAGTGGCATACAAAGACATTCCAGATATCATTCCTGAAACAATGGAATGGAACATCAATGAGTCAACGAATTTTCATCAACCAATCGGTGAAACAGTCTGCATGGTGGTGGACGCGAACCAGCAATCTAAAGAGTCATGGACACATTGTGCCCCCTCAGCCGGAAATAGTCACGTCGGATGCCAGCCTACAAGTTTGGGGAGCACATTACCAGGATCAAGCGGTACAAGGCCGTTGGTTTTTTCGCCCCCTGGACGTAGTATCGAACATTCTAGAACTCAAGGCCACCTTTCCGCCCTCCTAGCATTCAGGCATCCCTCACTGGAAGGAGTGTATTAGTACGCATGGACAATACGATGGCAGTGAGCTACATCCAGAGGCAAGGGGGCACCCGGAGCAGTGCCCTCATGCGGAAGGTACGTCCTATCCTCGACTGGGCTCAGATTCATTTGGAAGACCTGAAAGTGGTGTATGTATGTATGTATGCAGAACCAACTGGCGGATGATCTAAGCCAAACGTTCATCTCGAACAACGAATGGTCACTAAGTCAACAAGCCTTTTCCCTTCTAACACACAAATGGGGAATTCCCAATATCGACTTGGCAGCAACTCCAATAAACAACAAGTGTGCCAAGTTCCTGGCGAGAGTTTCCTATCCAGCAGCACTAGAGGTCGACTGACTCCATCATCAGTGGAGGTTCCATGTAGGTTACATATTCCCTCCAATCCCCTTAATAGCCAGGTTCCTAGCCAGGCTAAGGAACTCAACATCCACGGTGATTGCGGTAATACCATTTTGGCCGAGGAGGCCATGGTTCACAACCATCCTACAACTGAGTACAGAGGATCCATTACTCCTTCCGGTAACTCCAGAACTACTCTCACAGGGCCAGTCCCTACACCCAGCACCAGAAAGGTTACACCTAATATCTTGGAAGTTGAAAGGGAGAGGCATCTAGATCAAGGTTGCTCTCCAAGGGTGGTGGCCACCCTACAACAGGCAAGGAAGAAGTCGACAAACGGCACTTATAACAGAATTTGGGAAAGATTCACTACGTTAGCACAAGAACAGTCCTGGGACCCACTTTCTCCTAGAGTGTCACAAATTCTCAAATTTTTACAACTAAGCCTGGAGAGGGGGCTAAGTTCAAGCACCCTAAAGGTTCAAATATCTGCCTTATCAGCCATGATGGGAATCAAATGGGCCTTCAATCCTCTTATAATCCAATTTCAAAAAGCATGCTTGAAACTAAGACCACCCAGAAAGCCAACCTTCCCGACCTGGGACTTAACAATAGTTCTATAAGCCTTATCGAAAGAAAAGTTTTTTCCTTTGGAGTCAGTGTCTGTATGGGATCTAACCCTCAAATTAACCTTTTTAGTGGCAATAACTTCTGCAAAAAGAGTGTCCAAGCTGCAAGCACCTTCAATAAAAGAGCCTCATTTGCTGTTCTATCCTGATAGAGTTGTATTAACACCATCTGAACAATTCATACCTAAAGTGGCATCTTCTTTCCAATTCAATCCGGAGATCAGTTTACCAACATTTCTCACTAACCAAGGGATCCCACATCCACTAGGTATTAAGTCACTTATTTCTTCATATCTGGAGGCCACAAAACCATTCAGGAAAACAGAAAACTTGCTAGTCATACCATACGGCCCTAGGAAAGGTCAGGCAGCTTCTTCCAGGACAATAACCTCTTAGCTAATAAACATCATTAAAAAAGCATATGCAATCCAGCTTCTTCCAATACCTAATGACCTAAAGGCTCATTCGACCAGGGCAGTGGCGACTTCTTAGGCAGCGTATTGTAGAGTGTCCACTGAAACGATTTGCAAAGCAGGAACTTTGTCTTCTAGAACCACGTTCATGTCTCACTACAGAATAGACCTGGCTCGTTTAACGACTGCTGGATTTTGGGAGATCGATCATTAAAGCGAATTCTTCCATATCCTGTGAATAAAATAAATCTTCTTGCAAAACACCCACCCATATAACGAGTTATTTCCCAGTGTGTGTGCTGCCATGATGCGTCAGGAAAACGGAAAATTGTATACTCACCTTTCCGTAATTTTCCTTTGCTGACGCATCCAATGGCAGCACACAGATACCCACCCATCTAAGGTGATAGATACTGAGAATGCAGCGGGGGGGCTCTTCTTCAAAACTTATAGCTAATCAGTCCTATCAGGTTGTGGGGGTGGAGTCAGAACCCAGGGTGTGCGCTGCCATGGGATGCGTCAGCAAAGGAAAATTACGCAAAGGTGAGTAATAAATTTTCCGTTTTCTATGGTAGGAAGAACTGTTATCCATTGGTCCAGTAACTGTTTCTTGCAATATTGCTGGCGTGCCATCTCTTCAGAAGTTCTTTTTGAAGCTAGATTTACAAAAATTTGCCACCCTCCTCCTTTAGTTGTTTTTTTTTTTTAAGTTTATATTTGATCAGGGAATGTCATTAACCACTTTCCGCCTTTACTATAGCCGAAAGACATGGTGGCGTGCTCTGTGATGGCCAAGTAAAGGGCCAATCACAGCGGCTCTTTAAGACATGATCAGCTGTCAGCCAATGACAGCTAATCATGGAAGTAAACATAAACCAGTTATCTGCTTTTTTCTCCTCGCAACCAGCGGCTTCTGTTACAGGGACATCAGTCCCAATATGTGCCTACCAGTGCTGCTAATCAGTGCCATCCAGTGCCACCTATCAGTGCCCACCAGTGCTGCCAATCAGTGCCACCTATCAGTGACCATCAGTGTTGCCAATCAGTGCCCATCAGTGCCACCTCTCAGTGCTGATTATTAGTGCCCATCAGTGCCCATCAGTGCCATCTCTTAGTACCCTTCAGTGCCACCTATCAGAGCCCATCAGTGCCACCTATCAGTGCCCATCAGTGCCACCTATCAGTGCCTCCTCATCAGTGCCCACCAGTGCTGACTCATCAGTGCCCATCAGCGCAGCCTATCAGTGCCCATCAGTGCAGCCTCATCAGCGCACATCAGTGAAGGAGAAAAATTACCTGTTCGCTAAACTTTATAACGAGCTATGAAAATTATTTTTATTTTCTTGGGGTTTTTTTATTTCTTTAGCAAAAAAATAAAAAACCCTGTGGTGATTAACTACTTCAGCCCCGGAAGAATTTATACCCTTCCTGACCAGGCCATTTTTTGCGATAGGGCACTGCGTCGCTTTAACTGACAATAGCGTGGTCATGCGACGCTGTACCCAAACAAAATTTACGTCCTTTTTTCCCTCAAATAGAGCTTTCTTTTGGTGGTATTTGATCACCTCTGCGGTTTTTATTTCTTGCGCTATAAACAAAAGAAGAGCCACAATTTTGAAAAAAGGACACAATGAGGCTAATTTACGAAAGCTGTGCACCATCAGTAGAGGCGCACGGTGAGGCGCAATGCACATTTTCACATATACGAAATGGTGCACCGGGAACAGAGCGCGAATCCCCCATTTACTATAGCGATCTCGGCGCATGGGAGAATGCAATCTGTGCGCCACTATGGACATGGCGCACGGCATCTTCAATTCGATATTAACAGAAGATGGAGGTGCCAATATTATGGGGTGATGTGGAGTGATGGAGGAAGTTTAGTAACAACTGCCCAAGTAACAAATATGCCCAAAATAGAATGAAAAAGTAACTTTTTCAGAGAAAGCCTGCTGTCCCAAGAAGTACGTTTAGAACTGCGTGAGATCAATGTAAGCAGTGCGCATGCGCAAGGGGCTCTTGCGCTCGTTCAAATGTGTTTATTCACTGCGCGGCCAAAATCTTACTAACTGTTAAGCAACGTACATGCAATTGCGTGGGTTGAATGGGTGCACCTCTAAACTTGACATTTTTTTATGCTGGTTCACCTTTGTGTATTTTTTTTTTTTTAAGGAGAGTTGCACACAGGTCATGTTACGTTGCCAACATGTGACATGCACCTTGTTAAAATTATGTACAAAGATTCTCGCTCCTCTAGCTCCTCCTAAAAGGGCATTTAACCTTCCCCCTCTAATGCATATGATTTCCTTGGGCTAGCTTTTGCTTTTAACCACTTGAGCCCCGGACCATTATGCTGCCTAAGGACCAGAGGTCTTTTTCCAATTTGGCACTGCGTCGCTTCAACTTTTAATTGCGCGGTCATGCAATGCTGTACCCAAACGAAATTTGCGTCCTTTTCTTCCCACAAATAGAGCTTTCTTTTGATGGCATTTGATCACCTCTGCGGTTTTTATTTTTTGCGCTATAAACGGAAAAAGACCGAAAATTTTTTAAAAAAATGATATTTTCTACTTTTTGTTATAAAAAAAATCCAATAAACTCAATTTTAGTCATACATTTAGGCCAAAATTTATTCAGCCACATGTCTTTGGTAAAAAAAATGTCAATAAGCGTATATTTATTGGTTTGCGCAAAAGTTATAGCGTCTACAAACTAGGGTACATTTTCTGGAATTTACACAGCTTTTAGTTTATGACTGCCTATGTCATTTCTTGAGGTGCTAAAATGGCAGGGCAGTACAAAACCCCCCCAAATGACCCCATTTTGGAAAGTAGACACCCCAAGGAAATTGCTGAGAGGCATGTTGAACCCATTGAATATTTATTTTTTTTGTCCCAAGTGATTGAATAATGACAAAAAAAAAAAAAAAAAAAAATATTTACAAAAAGTTGTCACTAAATGATATATTGCTCACACAGGCCATGGGCCTATGTGGAATTGCACCCCAAAATACATCAGCTGCTTCTCCTGAGTATGGGGATACCACATGTGTGGAACTTTTTGGGAGCCTAGCCGCGTACGGGGCCCCAAAAACCAATCACCGCCTTCAGGATTTCTAAGGGCATAAATTTTTGATTTCACTCCTCACTACCTATCACAGTTTTGAAGCCCATAAAATGCCCAGATGGCACAAAACCCCCCCAAATGACCCCATTTTGGAAAGTAGACACCCCAAGCTATTTGCTGAGAGGCATGTTGAGTCCATGGAATACTTTCTTTTTTGACACAAGTTGCGGGAAAGTGACAATTTTTTTTTTTTTTTGCACAAAGTTGTCACTAAATGATATATTTCTCACACAGGCCATGGGCATATGTGGAATTGCACCCCAAAATACATTTAGCTGCTTCTCCTGAGTATGGGGATACCACATGTGTGGGACTTTTTGGGAGCCTAGCCGCATACGGGGCCCCGAAAACCAAGCACCGCGTTCAGGATTTCTAAGGGCGTAATGTTGTGATTTCACTCCTCACTACCTATCACAGTTTTGAAGGCCATAAAATGCCAAGATGGCACAAACCCCCCCCAAATGACCCCATTTTGGAAAGTAGACACCCCAAACTATTTGCTGAGAGGCATGTTGAGTCCATGGAATATTTTATATTTTGAACAAATTGCGGGAAAGTAACACTTTTTTTTTTTTTTTTGCACAAAGTTGTCACTAAATGTTATATTGCTCAAACATGCCATGGGCATATGTGGAATTACACCCCAAAATACATTCTGCTGCTTCTCCTGAGTACGGGGATACCACATGTTTAGGACTTTTTGGGAGCCTAGCCGCGTACGGGGCCCCGAAAACCAAGCACCGCCTTCAGGATTTCTAAGGGCATACATTTTTTATTTCACTCCTCACTTCCTATCACAGTTTTGAAGGCCATAAAATGCCAAGATGGCACAACCCCCCCCCCAAATGACCCCATTTTGGAAAGTAGACACCCCAAGCTATTTGCTGAGAGGCATGTTGAGTCCATGGAATATTTTATTTTTTGACACAAGTTGCGGGAAAGTGACAATTTTTTTTTTTTTTGCACAAAGTTGTCACTAAATGATATATTTCTCACACAGGCCATGGGCATATGTGGAATTGCACCCCAAAATACATTCAGCTGCTTCTCCTGAGTATGGGGATACCACATGTGTGGGACTTTTTGGGAGCCTAGCCGCATACGGGGCCCCGAAAACCAAGCACCGCCTTCAGGATTTCTAAGGGCGTAAAGTTGTGATTTCACTCCTCATTGCCTATCACAGTTTTGAAGGCCATAAAAAGCCCAGATGGCACAAAACCCCCCCAAATGACCCCATTTTGGAAAGTAGACACCCCAAGCTATTTGCTGAGAGGCATGTTGAGTCCATGGAATATTTTATATTTTGACACAAGTTGCGGGAAAGTGACAATTTTTTTTTTTTTGCACAAAGTTGTCACTAAATGATATATTGCTCAAACATGCCATGGGCATATGTGGAATTACACCCCAAAATATATTCTGCTGCTTCTCCTGAGTACGGGGATACCACATGTGTGGGACTTTTTGGGAGCCTAGCCGCATACGGGGCCCCGAAAACCAAGCACCGGCTTCAGGATTTCTAAGGGCGTTAAGTTGTGATTCCACTCCTCACTACCAATCACAGTTTTGAAGGCCATAAAATGCCAAGATGGCACAAAACCCCCCCAAATGACCCCATTTTGGAAAGTAGACACCCCAAGCTATTTGCTGAGAGGCATGGTGAGTATTTTGCAGCTCTCATTTGTTTTTGAAAATGAAGAAAGACAAGAAAAATGTATTTTTTTTTTCTTTTTTCAATTTTCGAAAGTTTGTGACAAAAAGTGAGGTCTGCAAAATACTCACTATACCTCTCAGCAAATAGCTTGGGGTGTCTATTTTCCAAAATGGGGTCATTTGGGGGGGTTGTGCCATCTGGGCATTCCATGGCCTCCGAAACTGTGCTAGGCAGTGAAGAGTGAAATCAAAAATTTACGCCCTTAGAAAGCCTGAAGGCGGTGCTTGGTTTTCGGGGTCCCGTGTGCGGCTAGGCTCCCAAAAAGTCCCACACATGTGGTATCCCCATACTTAGGAGAAGCAACAGAATGTATTTTGGGGTGTAATTTCACATATTCCCATGGCATGTTTGAGCAATATATCATTTAGTGACAACTTTGTGCAAAAAAAAAAAAAAGATTTGTCTCTTTCCCGCAACTTGTGTCACAATACAAAATATTCCATGGACTCGACATGCCTCTCAGCAAATAGCTTGGGGTGTCTACTTTCCAAAATGGGGTCATTTGGGGGGGGGTTTGAACTGTCCTGGCATTTTATGCACAACATTTAGAAGCTTATGTCACACATCACCCACTCTTCTAACCACTTGAAGACAAAGCCCTTTCTGACACTTTTTGATTACATGAAAAAATAATTTTTTTTTGCAAGAAAATTACTTTAAACCCCCAAACATTATATATTTTTTTAAAGCAAATGCCCTACAGATTGAAATGGTGGGTGTTTCATATTTTTTTTTCACACAGTATTTGCGCAGCGATTTTTCAAACGCATTTTTTGGGGAAAAAACACACTTTTTTAAATTTTAATGCACTAAAACACACTATATTGCCCAAATGTTTGATGAAATAAAAAAGATGATCTTAGGCCGAGTACATGGATACCAAACATGACATGCTTTAAAATTGCACACAAACGCGCAGCGGCGACAAAATAAATACATTTTTAAAAGCCTTTAAAAGCCTTTACAGGTTACCACTTTAGATTTACAGAGGAGGTATACTGCTAAAATTACTGCCCTCGTTCTGTCCTTTGCGGTGATACCTCACATGCATGGTGCAATTGCTGTTTACATTTGACGCCAGACCGACGCTTGCGTTCGCCTTTGTGCAAGAGCAGGGGGGGACAGGGGTGCTTTTTTTTTTTTTTTTTTTTTCTTTATTATTTTTTTGCTTTTTTATCTTGTTTTTAAACTGTTCCTTTCATTTTTATTTTTTTTTTATTAATTTTATTGTTATCTCAGGGAATGTAAATATCCCCTATGATAGCAATAGGTAGTGACAGGTACTCTTTTTTTAAAAAATTGGGCTCTATTAGACCCTAGATCTCTCCTCTGCCCTCAAAGCATCTGACCACACCAAGATCGGTGTGATAAAATGCTTTCCCAATTTCCCAATGGCTCTGTTTACATTCGGCGAAATCTAAGTCATGAAATGCTCGTAGCTTCCGGTTTCTTAGGCCATAGAGATGTTTGGAGCCATTCTGGTCTCTGATCAGCTCTATGGTCAGCTGGCTGAATCACCGGCTGCATTTTCAGGTTCCCTGTTGGGACAGGAAAGCCAGAGAAAAACATGGAAGATGGTGGGGGGGCATTCCCTCCCACTGCTTGCAAAAGCAGTCTAGAGGCTAATTAGCCGCTAGGATTGCTTTTACATGAAAGCAGACCGCTGGCTGAAAAGAATGATACCAAGATGATACCTAAACCTGCAGGCATCATTCTGGTATAACCACTCAAAGTCCAGCAACATACCAGTACGTTGCTGGTCCTTGTTAGGCATATATTGTAAACTTTTTTTTCATGCAGCCTGTGGGCTGAACGAAAAAAAGATATTGATCGGTGGGTATGCCCACCATTAGAATACCTCCCTTCATCCACCCACTTCTAATGATGGGCATACATGCACCATTTATATATGCCGAAGCATGGGGGCATCCTCCCGCAAAAGGCAGGAGCAAATTGCTCCTCCACCCACTGTTGCCCCCACGCTTCGGCATATATGCTGAAGTATGTAACTGTGGTGGTGAAATCACCTCCGACAGCGCTGGAGTCACGGCTTTATATATCGTGGGAGCAAACGCTGTTGCTGTCAAGATAAATAAATCCGCGCTGCAACTGAATGGCGTACCTGCTAAGCAAATGATGGTTAACAATAAAACAAAGTAACATTACAGTATAACAGTAATGCCCCGTACACACGGTCGGACTTTGTTCGGACATTCCGACAACAAAATCCTCGGATTTTTTCCGACGGATGTTGGCTCAAACTTGTTTTGCCTACACACGGTCGCACAAAGTTGTCGGAATTTCCGATCGCCAAGAACGCGGTGACGTCAAGCACGTACGACGAGACTAGAAAAGGCCAGTTCAGAACCAAGCGCGGCACCCTTTGGGCTCCTTTTGCTAATCTCGTGTTAGTAAAAGTTTGGTGAGAGACGATTCGCGCTTTTTCAGACTTGTGGCTTTCAGATCGTTTTCTAACGTTCAGTTTGTGCTTGTGGGTTTGTATCTGCTCTTCAGTGCGTGCAGTCAGTTCGTATTGGAGTTTTCTGTGCGATCTTGTCCGCTCGTTGCTGTTTTTCAGGTCGCTCTTCACAGGCCTTGCTGTTCTTCAGTGCGTTCTGTTACTTCGTTCTGAGCAGCCGACCGTTTTGTAGCCATGTTTCGTATGCGTACTCCTCGTAGAGTTCGTGCTGTGCGGGGGCTTGGTGTTGGGGTCCTGACCTTGACACAAGTCCAGTCCATGAACAGGGTGGGGAGGAGTTCATGGACCAAGAATTGGTTGCTTCAGCGTGACCAGTTCTGTCATATGCCTTTGCTCCGTGAGATCCGTGAGAATAATCCTGATGATTTCAGGAACTTTCTCCGGATGACGGACCCCGTATTTCACCGTTTGTTGGCTTCGCTGACCCCCTATATCAGCAGGCAGGATACCTGCATGAGGCAAGCCATCACTCCGGAGCAGAGGTTGGTCGCTACCTTGCGGTATTTGGCCACAGGGAGAAGTCTGCAGGACTTGAAGTTCTCGACAGGCATCTCCCCCCAGGCTCTGGGGATCATCATCCCAGAGACCTGTTCTGCCATCATCCAGGTCCTACAGAAGGAGTATATGAAGGTAAGATTTTTATCCTTTTATATCACATTTTATTGTATTGAATGTATGATAATATATTGTATTTCTTCCCTCATTCCATAATTACCATGATTGTAATATGCTGTGAATGTCCCCTTTGTCCTCATGCATGCTGGATTTTTATGTAATTATTATTTTAGGTCCTTCATACATATTTGCCCTTCAATAACCTCCCCAGCATGGTGTCTCCTGCCCTATATTCACCTCATGTAGTCACTTAACAATGTATTTTATCAGCTCCATAGTAGTGCTTTACCCCAAACACCCCCTAAAATGTTTTGAAATGTTATTTTTGATTTAAATTCAGGCAGAGTGGCAGAGGCTTTTTTTTGTGGTGTCCCCAAATTTTTTGTAACCCTCCCTCCCCCAACTGCTAAGTCAGCTGATCCCAATTCTCTATCTTCAATCATCTATCTGCTGACTTTGCCAAACCCATACACACTATACCCATCTCTTTAGTGCTCAGATTTATGGATTAATTCCCCAAAGCATGTAGTGCAAGGGCCTGCCTGTATACTTTCCAATGGTACTGTTTAAAGTTCTTGTATCCTATTATGATCTTGATAGGTCATAGCAGAATGTCCAAATGTCCTCAAATGTGTACAGTGTGTATTTATATCTTTGTATTATGACACTTCTTACCTGTCCAGTGGGCTGCCAATAGTGTAACTAAGGAGGGGCTGTTCCAAGTAATACCCTGTATTTAGGCATTCATCTCTCAATGAAGTGAAGAGGGTTACCTGTCCAAGAGTTCCCCCCCCCCCTATAATGTTAGAAATGGCCCATGAGGGGGGGAGGGGGAATATGATAGGTGTACCTTATACTTTGTTGTTGTTAAATTCCCCTTAATAAATGCTATCTGGAGGTTGACCCATAATGTTGGTTTCTGTGAAAAAATAGTAATGTTTATTGTTTTTTCCTCAACAGTTTCCTTCCACGCCACAGGAATGGCAGACTGTGGCCTCCCACTTTGCCCAGCGGTGGGACTTTCCTAACTGCGGAGGGGCAATTGATGGGAAACACGTCCACATCGTCCCACCACCCAACTCGGGGTCGTACTATTATAATTACAAGGGGTTTAATAGTATAGTGATGTTGGCGGTGGTGTCGGCTAATTACGACTTCTTGTATGTGGACGTGGGGAAGAATGGCCGGATGTCCGATGGTGGAGTCATCCCCTAGACGGAGTTCTACAGGCGTCTCCAGAATGGCAGCTTGGACTTGCCACCTCCAGAGGACAATGTTGAAGGTCTCCCATTTGTGTTCGTTGCTGATGAAGCATTTGCGCTGGGGGACCACCTGATGCGGCCATTCCCGATGAGGACCCTCACCCCGGAACAGAGGGTTTTTAATTACCGGCTGGCCAGAGCCCGAAGAGTGGTGGAGAACACATTTGGAATCCTGGCCAGCCGGTTCCGATTATTTATGACACCCATCCATATGGCGGAGTATAAACTGAACCATATAATACTTGCCTGCTGTGTTCTCCATAATTTTCTACAAAAACATTCAGCCAACTATGCTGGCTCAGTTGGGCCTGAGGCCGGAATCCCAAATACATCAACAATGACGGCACTTGAAAGCGGCCGTCCTGGCTTGCCCTCCCTGAATGCCCGTGATGTCCGGTTACGATACCTGGAGTTCTTTGCGGGTAGGGGGGCTATCAATATGCCAGACAATCTGTGACACCTTTTTCAAATAAAAAACAACCAAAAGAAATTCTTGGTGGACATTTACTGCTTGTGTTTGTTTTAGCTGACCCTGACAGAAATGTGTTGAGTGCAGAAAATGTCGTGATTGGGTAACCTTATAAAAAACAGTGTTGGCTGGTACTTCCTAAATGCAAAAACACATTTCACTACAAGTGCACTTGCAACTGCACTGAACCTGCACTTGTAGTGCAAAGAGGATTTGCCCTTAGGAAATAACCCCCATTTGTGCATAAAACAACAATTACATCACCCCAAAAGTGTTGTAGTGTTGAGACAATAATCCACACATTCTTGAGTAAGGCACTTTTTTATACCTGCACAATCACATGCGCATTTACCAAAGGTTTTTAAAACAAACCAACATGTTTGTTGTATAACAATGTTTGCAGTAGCATTATGAAAAATCAAAATATCCATTTCAGATAAAACAGGCCTGTGTAAAACCAACAAGAAAGCCAAAAAACTTGAACTTACAAAGTTCACATTAGGTAAAACCTGAAGGCTAGATCAGACATCAGTATTTAGGAACTGGGTTTGATCTAGCGTTCAGATGGGGGGAAATCACCCCTGGAAAAGCCAAATTTGGAAGATGCACACCAATTTACGAATGGCAACATGTGCTATCTGCCATCAGGGAGGATCAAGGGACGTGTTTTGGGGGAGAAAGCCCTTCCTCAATGCGACTTTATAATTGAGGAAGGTGTTGCACCCCCAAAACGCGTCCATTGATCTCCCGTGATGGCAGATAGCACATGTTGGCACACTGTGTGCATCCTCCAAATTTGGCTTTTCTAAACATTTTAAAAATTTTTTGAAGATTGGACCACATTAATAAAACAGGTAATTTTGTGGGGTTTAAATTCGCCCCAAAACATCAATGATGTTATTATTTTTTTTAATAACATCACTGATTTGGTTCTGGATGTTTTGCAATTGGAGATTACACCCCATGATCTCCCCGATAAGTATCTGGGCACTTTCTGAAGTAAAGCGTTCAGGATCCCTCACATCACGATCACCTAAAAAGAGATAAAGAACAAAAAAAAGGTCTCAAAAATCTGCCACCATCCATCTCTTTTACCTGAGCCTGTGGTCGCAGACACTCACCTGTTGTGGTGCCAATCTCCACCACGTCTTCTTCTTCCTCCTGCTCTTCTTCTTCGTTTGGGGGTATTTCACCTTCTTCCATAGGTGGGGGGTCTGTGGTCTCCTCGGATGAGGGCTGTCCTCCGAGTCTTTTCTCCCCTATGTAAAACAAAAATGGTATAATTAGCACACAGATATTTGATGGCAGAACTAGAAATAGGAAACATTGCTTGGAAGTGGGGTACAATTGTCTATTTTAGCAGAGTTCCAAGATGTACATTTTTTTTATTGCCCTTTGTCAAGCTGCAATACTTTACATGTTTGGTACAAGCTTCACAGATGTAGCCCCCCTATAGTATACACTGGAGCACCTGTGTGCCCCCCTAATAAAAATGGTGTTCTGGGGTCCCACACTAGTGCTCCAGTGTCCAGATGTGAAAACAGCTGCTCAGTGTCCTCTCCTTACACACAATCTAGTTGTCATTTCATTCTAGTAACAAACCCATCTACACAAACAAATCTTTGGCATCCAAGTAGGCCCCAAAAAATGTGTGAAAATGCATATGGCCTAAACAATGGTGTTCTAGAGGCCGAAATAAAAATGTTTGATACGAACGAATAATGGGCCCATGAACATTAAAGTTGCCCTTTTAAACGTTACAATTAATAAAAGCATATGGAGCAGAACGAACGTAATAAAGACAGAAAGAATAGGAACACAGCACAACTACTTACTTTTTTGCAGCACTCTCCGGATCTTTCGGTACTGCTCTGGCTCTCTCAACTTCAGGTCCGACCACCGCTTCCTGAGCTGATCTTTTGATCTTCGTACCCCAAGACTCCTGACCACTTTCGCCTTGATCTTGGCCTTTCGGATGTTCGGGTTGGGGTAAGGCCCATATTTTCCGTCATAGTCGGACTTCTTCATGATGTCGACCATCTCCAACATCTCCCCAAACAACATATTTGTGGCCTTAAAACGTCTCCTTCTGGATCGGGACGTGCCTGGATCCGAGCTTTCCTCCTCCTCCTCCTCGTTGCTAGAATTAGCACGCACCTGCTGTAACTCCGCCATGTGCTCTTCACCCACTGCGCCGAACGAAAAGGGGCGGGGAATACATTAGAAAGAACGTCAGGGGCGGGCGGAGTTACACGCATGCGCAGTGTGTATAAAGCGTAACACGCGTGCATATTACGTACGATCTGTGAGCGGAGGAAGGAGCATTGGACGCGCCGATCGAAAGAACGAAGGTAAGAGACAAACTTGTGCCTATACTGCTTCTGGATTGAGGCCTATATTGTAACAAGATTAGGAGAGTTTTGTCTGACATTAGGCTTTGTCTTGTGTTGTGTCTTGCAGTGAACATGGATATCTTAATGAGAGATACTGACTTCATGTCACTATTCATTGATATGCTAAGTGAGCTGCCCTGTCTGTGGGAGATTACCCACCCCCATTTCAAGAACCAAGCAAAGAGGAAGGCAGCACTGGAGCAATTGTGTGAAATTGTGAAGCAGGTGATCCCCACGGCAGACATCACTTATTTAAAGATTTTCATTGGTGGCCTGAGGAGCACATATCTGAGGGAGCGCAAGAAAGTCCTGGATTCACAGAGATCCGGAGCAGTAGATGACATCTATGTCCCCAGGATGTTGTACTACGACAGGCTGCACTTTCTGGCAGGCCAGACTGAACCCAGGTCATCACTCTCCAGTCTTCCTTCCACGCTTCCTTCCCCCCTGGCTGAGGCTTCTGACGCCCAACCTGGGCCTTCCAGGCCGCATGTGGAAGAGCCCAGATTGAGCCAGGTATAGCATTCCTCTAAATATTTCTGCTTGTCCAATCAATGATGTTAACTAGATGTTAGTTTGGAGTACTAATTTAGGATTGTGATTGATGATGCAAAACATTACAACTATGTTCCTTTTTCATACACAGGGAAGTCTCAGCCAGGAGGTGGCCGGGCCGAGCCGGCTGGCTGATCTGCAGGTCCCTCCACCCCCCCTGAAAAGAGAAAGTGGCAGTAGGACGAGTGCCCTAGAGGAGGCGGCTATCAGATTCTTTTGGAGGGCTACAGAGGTCCTGGGAGCACCACAGACCAGGCAGGAGAACATTGCTGCCTTCATAGCATATAAAATGCAGAGGATGGAGGAGGGCCAAAAAGCCATGTGTGAGGCCCTCATATCAGAGGCTCTGGAGAAAGGTATGAGGGGCCAAATTACACCTCACACACAGCTTTGGGATGGTCCTCCTCCTCCTCCCTCTCCTCCAGGTCCTCCCAGTCCTCCTCCAGGTCCTCCCAGTCCTCCTCCAGGTCCCCCCAGTCCTCCTCCTCCTCCAGGTCCTACTCCTCCTCCTGCCACATCTCCAACTGCACAGCCACAGCCCGGAAGGAAGTGTGAAAGGAAGACCAGAAAGTGAGGACCCTGGGTCCAGTCTGGTCGGCCAAAAAATGCAGCCTCTTATGGTACCACAGCCTGGGGACACAGATGTCATCTGCTGCTATCCAAGTCTCTGTGAATTCTGGACCAGACTGCCCTCCCTTACATATGGACTCCTCAGGCCACCAATTTTGATGTTTAAGAATTGATGTCTGCCGTGGGGGTCCCAGGCTTCGCTAATTTCTCCTGTTGATCCAGTGTTGCCTTCCTCTTTGTTTGGTTCTGATCCCTTAATAAAGGATTTTTGTTTTGAATTATACTCTCCTATGTGTTTTACTTCAAAAATGACAGTTGGTTTGTGAGGATTCAGGTACATTTCAAATATACAATGTGAAATGAACAAGGGTCACCAACAACAAACAATCTCCTTGAGATTAAATAATAAAAGATATCAATGGTGTTGGGGTAACTTGCCACACAAAACACACACAAAAATATTCTGGAGTAAAAATAAAAATAACATTGAACAAAGATCAGCCTTGGAAAAAATCCAAACATTAAAGAAAAAAAAAGGCTTAAAAACAAAATAAAAAAAAACATAAAAAATATAAAACTGTCAGATGTGACAACTAATAACAATATATTGAGGGAATCCCACTAAAAAAACACAAATAAAAGTTTGTGAGAAGTGTGTGTGAATATGAGCAGCAAAACTACTTAATTCTTGTCACATTATAAAGAAAAAGAGAGTGTGCTGTATTAAACCATTTTTTACATTGCAGCGTGACGAAAGTGCTGTATCCATTGCGAACGCTAAGTTTACCAGAACGAGCTGTCCCGTGTCGGAATTTCTTCTGAGCATGCGTGGCACTTTGTGCGTCGGAACAGGCCACACACGGTCGGAATTGACGCGATCGGATTTTGTTGTCGGAAAATTTTATCTCCTGCTGTCCAACTTTGTGTGTCGGAAAATCCGATGGAAAATGTCCGATGGCGCCCACACACGGTCGGAATTTCCGACAACACGCTCCGATCGGACATTGTCCATCGGAAAATCCGACCGTGTTTACGGGGCATAAGACTTACCATACCTGCAAAGCAAATACAAAAAAAAAAACATAGTAAAAAATAAAACATTTAAAACAACCTGTGCCTAAAATATATATATGCCGAAGCATGGGGGCATCCTCCCGCAAAAGGCAGGAGCAAATTGCTCCTCCACCCACTGCTGCCCCCACGCTTCGGCATATATGCTGAAGTATGTAACTGTGGTGGTGAAATCACCTCCGACAGCGCTGGAGTCACGGCTTTATATATCGTGGGAGCAAACGCTGTTGCTGTCAAGATAAATAAATCCGTGCTGCAACTGAATGGCGTACCTGAAAACAATAAAATGGTTACCAACAAAACACAGTAAACGGTAAAGTATAAAAAATCTGAAAAGCAAACATGGTAAAACATAATAACAATAAAACATTGCAAAATAGAATAGAGTAAAAAAGAACAGAACAATAGAGAGAGAATAGAGAGAGAGAGAACAATAAAACAACAACTATTTTTGTTTTTTTTATTTTATATTTTTTTTGTGTTTTTATTTTTTTTAATTTTTTTTTAATTTTTTTTTTTACACTTTTTTTTAGTAACTTTTAACTTTTGTAACTCGTTCCAGGTTTGGGTCTCTCATAATGCAATGGCATCTTGGGAGACCCTGTGTTAGTGTGCCTAGTCTGTGCAGTGCTGAACCCTACGCTAATACTCAACTAAGTTGTAAAGCGCTATATAAATATTGTATAAATATTGTATAATAATAATAATAATAATAATAATTGTATTGTATAATAATGTATGGTAGCGTTCAAAGCATTCACCCATGCAAAGACCAGGATTGCCAGGACAGGAGGGACAATAAGACCGGGTGTCACGCCTAAATCCGCGCTTGCTGCAGACACGACATCTTTTTTGGGGGGCTTTTTGGGTAGGGGTACTCGGGATGGCATAAAGAAAATGCCGCTCATGCAGCCAGCTTACTGCATTTGGTTGGGGAAGGTGAGGTAGAGCACCGTCTGGAAACAGAAGGGCTCTGACGATCTCTTCCTGGAATTTAAGGAAGGATCCAGTCTGTCCTGAAGCTCTGTATAGCACATGAGCGTTCAGCAAAGCCAATTGAAATAAACAGACACTTTTTTGTACCAGCGTCTGGCCTTACGGGCAACTAGGTACGGCGCCAACAACTGGTCGTTGAGTTCCACCCCTCCCATATTAAGGTTGTATTCGTGGACACAGAGGGGTTTCTCCACAACACCAGTCGCCGTAGGAATTTGGGTCGTCGTGTCTGCATGAAGGGAGGTGAGAACGAAAACATTCTTCTTATCCCTCCACTTCATAGCGAGCAAATTATTATACTTCAAGCAGGCTCTCTCCCCCAGCCTAAGACGGGAATCTACAAGCCGCTGGGGAAAGCCCCGGCGATTAGGTCGCACGGTGCCACATGCTCCAATCTGCTGATCAAACAAGTGACTAAAAAGTGGCACGCTCGTATAATAATTGTCCACGTACAAGTGGTACCCCTTTCCGAATAAGGGTGACACCAAGTCCCACACTATCTTGCCAGCGCTTCCTATGTAGTCAGGGCAGTTTGTCGGCTCTACGTGACTATCTTTGCCCTCGTAAACCATAAAACTATATGTATAGCCTGTGGCCCTGTCACAGAGCTTATACATCTTGACCCCGTATCTGGCACGCTTGCTGGGAAGGTACTGTTTGAATGACAAGCGGCCAGAAAATTTAATCAGGGACTCATCAATGCAGACAACTTGATGGGGGGTAAACAAGTCTGCAAAACGTTGGTTGAAGTGGTTTACGAGGGGCCGAATTTTGTAGAGCCGATCGTATGCAGGGTCTCCACAAGGACGACAGAGTTCATTGTAGTTGAAGTGCATGAACCGCAAAATCTGCTCGTATCGTGCCCTGGCCATGGAAGCAGAGAACAAGGGTGAATGGTAAATTGGGTCAGTGGACCAATATGACCACAACTTACTCTTTTTATTCAACCCCATGAGGAGGGAAAGGCCCAGAAAGGTCTTAAGTTCGGAGACCGTAATTGGTCTCCAATCTCTGGCAAGGGAGGACTGGGGATTAGCGGCGATGTGTTGACCAGCGTATAAATTGCTTTGGTCCACAATAGATCTATAGAGATCTTCGGTGAAAAACAGTGAATAAAAATCCAGTGGCGTAAAGTCAACTGTTTCCACCTGAATTCCGGGTTGGCCAGTGAAAGGGGGAAGTACAAGTGCTGCAGAAGTGGAGGGTTCCCAATTCGGATTGGCCAATGCAGCAGGAAGGGCACTATGGGCACGACGGGCCTGTCTTTGTCTTCTTGGTGGCAGCGGGACACTACTAGTGCTTGCCACCTCGCCAGCTTGAACTGCACTTATGGGACTCGCCACGTCACCACGTGATACTGCAGTGCTGGATGTACGACCAGGGTGTACTAGGCCGCTGGTGCTTGCCAGTTCACCAGAAGGAATAGCGGCGCTAGTACTTCTCTGCTCCATACGAGAGCCCTGTGGTTCTTGCACTTCAAGGACAGAAGAAGATTGGGGTCTGGTACGCCTGACCTTAGCAGGGACCACAACTCTGTCGTCAGAGCTATCTGTCATGGAGCCGCTGTCCTCTACAGGTTCGTATTCTGAGCCTGAACTTGACAGATGAGTGACTTCCTCTTCACTATCTGTCATACTCAGAAACGTGTAGGCCTCTTCACTAGTGTACCTTCGATTTGCCATTTTGGGCTCTAAATTTAGGGGTACACTAGTGAGACTCACAGGCAAAAAAGCTCCTGACTGTCAGCGACTGTATCAAAACGCTACCAAAAAACTGTTAGCGATCGCAGGGATCAGGCCTGACTCTGCGAACGCTGCAGTTATGTGTGCTTAGTGTTTTGTAAGTGTCAGTTATCGATCGATACTGCACTTGGGTGGGCTGGGCAGGGCTGGGCCGAGGAGCAAAACGCAGGTGCTAGCAGGTATCTGGGCTGATCCCGCTAACACTGCGTTTCAGGGAACCCTAAACTGCTGGGGAGTATAGATCTGATCGGATCAGATATCGATCCGCTCAGATACTATAGCACTAAGGGAGGTGTATGCTGCGTGCGTGGGTTTTAGCGGTACTGGCGCTAACCTGACGCTGCCTGGGGCGACGCAGACCTTAGCTGACCCTAAAAATGTCATTTATATCACCGCCGGGCAATTAGGGGGTTAAACCTTTATAGGGTAATAAACGGCGGGTGCCCTAAAACTATAATAAACTGTAATAAACTGTAATAAACTACAAAAAACAAACTAGCTAACCAGCGTCACCCGTAACACTTATACGGTGATCGCTGGTGAAAAGGTTAACTAGGGGGCAATCAGGGGGTTAAAACCTTTAGCAGGTAGTATATGGGGGTCCCTGTCGCTATAAAACACTGACAGCGAACCTATATACTTACCTCCCTAACTAGCGTCACCTGTGTCACTAATACAGCGATCAGAAAAACGATCGCTTAGCGACACTGGTGACGGGGGGTAATCAAGGGGTTAACTTTTATTAGGGGGGGTTAGGGGGGTACCCTGGACCTAAGGGGGGGTACCCTAGACCTAAAGGGGGCTAACCTAACTGCCCTAACACTTGTAACTGACACAAACTGACACCAATGCAAAAAAAAAAAAATGCTATTGGTGTCAGAGTGACAGGGGGTACAGGGGGGTGATCGGGGGGTGATCGGGGGTCGATGGGGGGTGACAAGTGTGCCTGGCGTGTTCTACTGTTAGTGTAGTGTTGTGCAGACTTACTTGATGTCTTCTCTCCTCGGCGCCGGATCAAAAAGACCGACTCGAGGAGGGATGACATCACTTCCTTTCCCTCTGTTTACCTTACAGAGGGAAAGGAAGCATTCTCATTCGCCGGGAGCGATCGGGAGGGGGTGGCCAACAATGGATGGCCTCCCCCTCACCTCTCATCGCCCGGGAAGAAATGGCGACCGCCTCGGGCACCGGGGGGGGAACGATTGGACGTATATATATACGTGATATATATACGTGATTTTGCCTGTCCGTGCCACCTTGCCGACGTAAATCGGCGTGAGGCGGTCGTCAAGTGGTTAAAGGATAACTCCACACTCCATTCTCCATGGGCTAACTTTTGCTTTTAAAGTGGAACTCCACACTCCATTCTCCAAAGCTCTTGTTTGCCCCCTTCTAATCCCTTGAATTTCCATGGGCTAACTTTTGCTTTTAAAGGGGAACTCCACACTCCACTCTATTCTCAAAAGGCTGTGAGCTGCCTTCACCAATCCAAACCACATCCTTTTTCAGAGCATATAAAAGGGCCAGCTAGGAAAGGGGCAAGAAGAGCGATAGCCCAACCCCCTCCTGAACCATACAAGGCCACATGCACTCAACTTGCACTCAATACCAACCACAAAGCACCTTGTACCCACTAGTTTAAAGGGGCTTTCCACATTCGGTAAAAAGCCCCCTGTCTGCAGCCCCCCACAACCCCAGCCTAGGGTTGTGTTGAAGAGGCCCTTGTCCCCCTGAATATGGAAACAAGGTGGTTGACCTTTGGGGTGCCCGAGCCCCTCCTGGCCCCAAGTATTCACCCCCTTTCACGGAGTGGCTTGTTGTGTGTTTGGCTAGGGGTTTGTTACTGTGTGGGAGGGGCACAATATTTTTTTAGTTTGGGGTGGTATTTTTCACTTTAAGCCTTAACAGACCCAAATGGCCTTGTATGTATTGGGGGGGGGGGGTGCAGGCTATTTTTTGTTTTGGGTTAAAATCTTGCAGATTTGTAAGTTATCTCTAAAGCCATACATCTTTGAAGCAGCATTTTGGATTCATGGTACACATGCACCACTTTACAGGCAGAGTAAGTCCCCCCCCCCCAAGTTACTAGCTTTTAAGCAATTTTGCATTTTTAAAGGCACTTCTCCTTGTTTTGTTCTTGGGGTTGTCCAAATTGGTGGGACCTGGGCCCCCATACCCATTTTAAGGCCAATAACTAGAATATAAGCCAGCCAAGTGGGGACTAGCAAAATTAACAAGTCACTTCCCATAGACTGCAATGGTATTTGTTTAATTTTTGCCCATGTTAGGCTCTTTGTTTGCCCCCCTGGACCGGGGGGTGTTTGTTCCATCTGTAATTTTGTAGCATGCTGGATGATGTGCTTAATTTTGGACAGGGGGTGGCTTATTTTGTGCTAGCTGTATTTAGGGTGTGTGTACATGTGTGTGTTTTGTCTTTGTATTTTGTTTGTTATGTCTTTGCAGAACAGATGTGTTTTAGAGCAAGTATTTTTTACTTTTGTTTGGGGGGGATATTTTTCACTGAAATATGTTTGATGTTGTCAATCTGTGTTTGTAGGTTGTTAGTTTCACTTTGATTTAATTGCCTATGCTGCATTATTTTGCAAAATCTTCCTCAAGCTGTTGTGACTACTAAATGTTTAAATCCTTAAAAGACTGTCCGCTTGTGGGCGCAGTCCTTTTAACGCCTGTTAATTTCCTCTGCAAAATGGTCAGACCTTAAAACCATATTCTGTTACTGTCTCAAATTAACATACATGTGTTTTTTGCATTCCTTGCTCTTTTCCAAGTCCTGTTTTGTTGACCAATAAAATGTGTAACAAATTTTTATGTTATATGTGTTTTCTTAATTATTTGTTTTGCAGATGCATGCTCAATCCAAGTAATGCATTTTACACTCCCCCCTCTTCCAAATAATTTTCATGGAACAGATTTCCATGATGCTGCTTGACTAGGCTGATTGGCATTGCAAAACAAAAAAAGGTGTGATTTGTCTAAAAGCTACTTTCATAGTGCTTTCATGGTAGCATATGCATGGATTGTGCGTATGCTGCCATGGATAGGCAGCAGGAAAGAAAAATTACAGAGGTAAGTATTCAATTCTCCATTTTAGCGCAGTGGTTCTCAGCCTCGGTCCTCAAGTACCCCCGACAGAACATGTTTTGGGAATTTATCTTAGCTAAAATAGCTGTCCAAATTACCAAGCCATTGTTGATTCTGATTTAAAGCACCTGTGCAAGATGAAGGTGAACCTGCAAACATGGCCTGTTGGGAGGTACTTGAGGACAAGGTTGAGAATCACTGATTTAGAGCACTGAGCTAAAATCTATCTCAAGACAATCCTATTTTAATTGTGGGCATTTGAGGGAAACCAAGTGAGTGTTAGAACCCCTGCTTGTCTTTTTTAGGTTGGGCTTTGTGTCCCTTTTCTGAAAATTGGCTTCCCTTCCTGTCACATAGCCAAAGAGGAAGTGAGGGTAAAACCCCACCAATGTCTTTCCTTGGGGACACACAGGTCAATCTAACTAGTGTCCCCATTAGGCAAATTGCACTCTAGCACTTTGTTGTGTACACCCCAAATTATTAGGTATTTTGGGGTTTATTAAAGGCAAATCCACTTTGCAATACGTGTACTCGCTGTAAATCTGAGGGGAAGCACTGGTGATTTTATCATCCAATCATGCAGAAGCAAAGATGCTTTTTTGTTATTTTCCTTGCATGCCCCCCTCGGATCTCCAGCAAGTGCACTTGTAGTGCAAAGTGGATTTGCCTTTAGTAAATAAAAATAAAATAAAAGTCCAGGATACCTAATAATTTGGGGTGTACACAGCAAAACGCTAGAGTGCAATTTCCCTAATGGGGAAACTATTTAGATTGACCTGCGTGTCCCCAAGGAAAGACATTGGTAGGGTTTTACCCTCACTTCCTTTTTGGCTATGTGACAGGAAGTGAATACATTTAAAGGAGAAACTGGCAAAATTTGGGAGGTGTCTCCACCCTATCAGGTGCAGACATCCCCAAAAACTGACAAGACTTATAATCCTTCTGAACTCTATCCCCAAGCAAAAATAAGAAAGGATTTCATTTAGTTTAACTTTACAAAGACGCTGTCAGAGAGTTCCCTTTGGCAGACGCGCTGTTGGTGGGCATCGCGGTGCGTTGGGGCGCGTCGGCACGCGCGCGCGTTCCCGTGCGCACCGCCGCGGGTGCCGGTGTGCGGGCGCATGCTGTGTGCGGGGGCGCGCGTCGGCGTGCGCGCGCGCCCGGTGTTTGGCGCCAACCTGCCTATTTAGGCCGTCTGCACAGGGGGCTCGGTGCTGTCCGATCTTCAGCTCCCTGTATCCCTGCACCTGCTTCCTGCTTCCTGTTTCCTGTTGTACCTGATCTCCTGACCACCGACCTGTCTCTGATTCTCCTTGCTTGCTGCCTGCCACTGATCCCGGACTGTCCTGACTACGAACCTGCCTGCTCCTCTGTACTACGTTGCCCGCCTGCTGCCGACCTCTGCCTGTGACCCGACCTGCCTGTTCCACTCCTGCTCTGCATCCACTGCCTGTGCTTCAGTTGACTGGTGATCTCCATAACCATCTTTACCGGGATCTTCCTGCAGCTAACCCACCAGGCTCTCATACCATTCTGTGCTCCCGTGCCTCCTGTCCCTACTACCAGGGGCCGGTAACCAGATACGTAAGGGAGGCCTCCCCCTGCTACATCGGGCTCACCTGTCTGCTACGTGGAAGTCTGACAGACGCATTCCTAAGTTCAACTGTAATGCATGTCAATGGACCATTTATACCTTGTTTAATAGAAAACACCAGTTGCCTTTCACTATAAACATTTGTTAGTCCAGTCCTGGAAATTTGCATCTGCTTTACTATTAATTTCCAGCACACAGGAATGACATCACGCCTCTCCAGGAAGTTGCTTGTAATGCTGCTAATTTCTTCCCACCACCATGCCCCGCTCACTGTTGTCTGAGAAAGAGGCGATCCTTATTTGCAAATTAAGATCATTTTTTATTTATTTTTACATGGGGTAGTGTTTGTGTGGGTCATGTGTGTATGTCTAAATGAGTTGGCCTCAAAACACACACCACTTCCTGTGCACAGATTCACTTCAATGTATATTGCTTCCTGCTTCAGTGTGTGCATATATATAGATATATCTATAGATATAGGTTCTTGTGTCCACCAGCAGAGAGAAGTTGGGTAGGTGCCACACTCCCAATTCTGGAGGCATAATAATGGTCTAGCACAGGGGTCATCAAACTATGGCCCTCCAGTTGTTCAGGAACTACAATTCCCATCATTCCTGGTCATGTCTGTGAATGTCAGACTTTTACAATGCCTCATGGGATGTGTAGTTCTGCAACAGCCGGAGAGCCATAGTTTGAAGATTCCTGATCACTCTAGCACAGTGGTTCTCAACCTGGGGGTCAGGACCCCCTCTGGGGTCGAATGATGATTGCCAGGGGTCACCGAATCCTGGGCTGTTCCTGAAGCCCGCACCGCTCTCCCAGCTTTTTTGTGGCCGCCCAGCTGGGTTGTTCCTGGAGCCCGCGGCCGCAAACTCAGCCTCTTCGCAGTCGCCCATTCAGTTCATGGCATGGGGGGGGCAGAGACTAGAGGTCAGCTGACTGGTGAGAAATGTCAGCTGACCCCCCACCAAGGAGTAAGAGAAGGAATAAAAATAGAGAATACATGCAAGGGAGAGGAAAAGAGGGGGAGGAACAAAGAAAAGGGGAGAAAAAGAATGAGAGAGAACAAGAAAGACGGCTAGAGAGAGGGATGGGGAAAAAAAAAAAGAAATTAGGATAGAGAGAGATAAAAGGGAAAGAAAGGAGAACAAAGAGAAAGAGTGGTACATCCTAAAATGTACCATAAGGGGTTTTAATACTGTACGAGTGGAAGGGACTCAGGGAGCGCTAAATGTCCATGGGTTAGGGCACAAATTACTTGTCTTGCCTTGAGTGCTGACAACCCACGCTACAAAAATATTTTGCTGTGCGGGGTCCCCACAACTTGGGAGATTTTATCAAGGGGTCACAGCACTAGAAAGGTTGAGAACAACTGCTCTAACATGTCTTGAAAAAAGGTAGTTTTTCATGTGCCTTGTACAATTCCCAAGAAATATCGTTAGGAAAATACAAGTGGGTCATGGCACATCTACATTCCAAATTTGACACTTAAGATGGTCATGTACTATGCAATCTGATTGGCAAATCTCTGTACAACTCGATATTTAGGCAAAATAGGAAATAGGAAGATGCACTTGAACAATTCATTAAAAATATAGGAAATCAAACAGGCTCTTGCACTAAATCTAATTTATTTAAGATCTAACTGATTGCAGTGTATGGTTACCTTTAAATATCAAGATCTGAAAATAATAATTTATAGGGTTTAGAAACACTTCTCTGTTCTTTGTAATGTATTGAAAGATTTGGGTAAAAAAAGAAAAAAAACACGTTTCAAAGATATATTAGAAGTTTATCAGGATGAGATTAGCATCAAAAGGGTGAATTAACTGAGTACAACTACTAATTGCCTAACAAGACACATCCAGTGAGATGAAATTAACCAATTGTATTGGGCGTGCACTATTATCAATGAGAAAACCACAGTTACCCTAGCGCCAGTTGCAGTTTACATCTGTGGGTATTTAATATCATTATTTGTGCTTCAATGTACGCCGATTCGCACGTTCAATTAATGACTTTTCCGGTGCACCAATTAATGTATAAACTGGTGCAGTGCCTTTTTCTTAGTAAATCATCCCCTCTATCTCTTACTTTTTGCTATAATAAATATCCCAATTTCAGGAAAAAAAAAAAAAAAATTTCTTCAGTTTAGGCCGATATGTATTCTTCCACATATTTTTGGTAAAAAAATCGCAATAAGCTTATATTGATTGGTTTGCACAAAAGTTATAGCATCTACAAAATAGGGAATAGATTTATGGCATTTTTATTTATTTTTATTTTTTTACTAGAAATGGCGGCGATCTGTGATTTTTAGCAGTACTGCGATATTGCGGCGGACACTTTTGACACATTTTGTGGACCAGTGACATTTATACAGCGATCAGTGCTAAAAAAATGCACTGATTACTGCATACATAGAAAGAAAGAGAACCCTGGGGGCACTACCAACAGACAATGAAAATTAAGAATGATGAAGGCGCATGCGCGGAGCAGACAGCGTCGGACATGTCCTGCTGAGGCTCCACTCTTCCTGGGACTTCACAGCCACCACAGGAGCCCGAATGGCAGGGTAACTAAACAGAAAGCATACTGATATCCTCCTTAGTACCCTGTGAACAAATGGAATGGTTTTGGGAGCTGCCTGAGGAAAAACAAAAGTGAAAAGCCACAAGGAAAAACTGCTCAGAAGCTCCTGTAATATGGGTCAGTCAAATTCTCCTCACGCAGCTAAAGCACATGCTGACAAGAAACAGCTGCATTTACCTCAGGAACTGTAAGACACAGAGTGAATACAGCGCCAGCTCCCAGCCACAGCAAGCAGATACATTACACCCAAATATATTAAAGCAAATGATGAAAATGCTACAGAAAGCTTTAAAGCAGACCTCTGACCAAATTACAGAGAAACTGACAAAAGAAATACGTGATTTAGGCCAACTCAAGCTGAATTGGAAAACAGAATGGATGACATTGAAACTAAAATACTATCACATGACAATTAATTTTAGACTCTTATGGCGCGTACACATGAGCGAATTTTCCGTCGGAAAAAACTTGGATGGTTTTTCCGACACAATTCCGCTCAAGTTTGCCTTGCATACACACGGTCACACAAAAGTTCTCGGAACTTTTGACCGTCAAGAACGCAGTGACGTACAACACTACGACGAGCCGAGAGAATGAAGTTCAATACTTCCGAGCATGCGTCTAATTGTTTCCGAGCATGCATAGGAATTTTGCACGTTGGAATTTGTACAGACGATCGCATTTTTGTATAGGAACTTTTTCCGACTGAAAAATTGAGAACCTGCTCTCAATCTTTTGCTAGCGGGAATTCCACCAGCAAAAGTTCGATGGAGCATACACATGGTCGCATTTTCCGTTCAAAAGCTCTCATTGGTCCTTTGCTGGCCGAATTTCCAATCATGTGTACACGGCATTAAAGATGAAAATTTAACGCTACAAGCCCGTTTAGAAGACTTTGAGAATAGAGCACATTGATCAAACCTCTGCATAGGGGTATACCTGAGTCACTCATTGACCTTCAATCGACTATAACTGCTCTTTTTCATGAATTAACACCGTCAATCCCAATTGAAAGATTGGAAATAGACAGAATCCATAGAGCTTTGGCGCCGCGCAAAGCTGAAGGTCCCCCTCGTGACATAATTGTAAAGTTCCACTTTTTTTGCACAAAAGAGCAACTTATGACAGCTGCCAGGAACAAAGAATCTCTTACTTTTCAAGGACATTCTTACCAGATTTTTGCTGACTTATCCCCAATGACAGGTGCTAAACAATGGCATCCCTGGGGGGGGGGCAGAGGGGGCCCTGACCCCCCCAACATTATGCTGTGCCCCACCATGTGCCCCCCCAATAAATTTTTTTTTTTTTTTTTTTTTACAAAAAAGGCAAAGTCTAAGAAGGAGAGCATCCCCAGTCAGCTCCTGCGGGTGATTCCTCCCCCCTCCCTCTGCTCGCTGACACTGCATAATGCGAGCGCTCACACAACCACGGCCGCCCGATCTGCTCCTTCCCCTGCATCCTCATTGGCAGGGAGAAGAGCGAGTTTCAGGAAGGACTCCACCAGGACTCTCAGTTACTGAAAAAACAGACTGATTTCTCCCATCCTTAGGACACGAGAACCAGTCTGTAAATTCCAAGAGATGCCAGACCAGTGCTGTCAACAGCAGGGGCAGGACAGCAAGAGGAGGCTGGGGAACCCCACAGTGGCAGAACACCAGGGCCCGGTGGCAAGACAACCTTTGCAACCCTGATAGTTCTCCCACTGCTTTGGACCCTTATATTTTCTTAGTATGCTGGTGACATATATCTCTTGTTTTCTGCCACCATGGGGGGGGGCCCAATACAGTAGGAAGGGAGCTCACTGCATTGTGGGATCATAGTAAAGGGCCCCAGGAGATATATATATATATAATTGCATTTTATAGTTGCCCCCCTACTTTTGTCCCTGTCCCCCCATGTGCCCCTGCGGTACTTGGCGACGGGGAGAAGTCTGCAGGACTTGAAGTTCTCAACAGGCATCTCCCCCCCAGGCTCTGGGTATCATTATCCCAGAGACCTGTTCTGCCATCATCCAGGTCCTGCAGAAGGAGTATATGAAGGTAAGATTTTTATCCTTTAATATCACATTTTATTGTATATAATGTTTGCTAATATATTGTATTTCTTTCCTCATTCCCTAATTACCATGATTGTAATATGCTGTGAATGTCCCCTTTGTCCTCATGCATGCTGGAATTTTATGGGGTTTTTTTTGTCCTTCATACATATTTGCCTTCACTTACCTCCCCAGCATGGTCTCCTGCCCTATATTCACATCATGTAGTCACTTAACAATGTATTTTATCAGCTCCATAGTAGTGCTTTACCCCAAACAACCCCTAAAATGTTTAGAAATGTGATTTGTGCTTTAAATTCAGGCAGAGTGCCAGAGGCTTTTTTTGTGGTGTCCCCAAATCATTTTTAACCCTCCCTCCCCCCAACTGCTAAGTCAGCTGATCCCAATTCTCTATCTATCCTCAATCATCTATCTGCTGACTTTGCCAAGCCCATACACACTATACCCACCTCTTTTGTGGTCAGATTTATGGATGAATTCCCCAAAGCATTTAGTGCAAGGGCCTGCCTGTATACTTTCAAATGGTACTGTTTAAAGTTTTTGTATCCTATTATTATCTTGATAGGTAATAGCAGAATGTCCAAATGTGCTCAAATGTGTACAGTGTGTATTTATATCTTTGTATTATGACACTTCTTACCTGTCCAGTGGTCTGCCAATAGTGTAACTAAGGAGGGACTGTTCCAAGTAATACCCATTATTTAGGCATTCATCTCTCAATGAAATGGAGAGGGTTACCTGTCCAAGATCCCCCCCCTTATAATGTTAGAAATGGCCCATGAGAGGGGGTAGGGGGGATATGATAGGTGTACCTTATACTTTGGTGTTGTAAAATTCCCCTTAATAAATGTTATATGGATGTTGGCCAAGAATGTTTGTGTCTAATCTGCTTTCCATGTTTATGTGCAAAAATAATAATTTATTTTGTTTTCCTCAACAGTTTCCCTTCACGCCACAGGAATGGCAGACTGTGGCCTCCCACTTTGCCCAGCGGTGGGACTTTCCTAACTGCGGAGGGGCAATTGATGGGAAACATGTCCACATCGTCCCACCACCCAACTCGGGGTCGTACTATTATAATTACAAGGGGTTCAATAGTATTGTGATGTTGGCAGTGGTGTCGGTTAATTACGAGTTCCTGTATGTGGACATGGGGAAGAATGGCCGCATGTCCGATGGTGGAGTCATCGCCCAGACGGAGTTTTACAGGCATCTCCAGAATGGCAGCTTGGACTTGCCACCTCCAGAAGAGAATGTGGAATGACTCCCATTCGTCTTCGTTGCGGATGAAGCATTTGCGCTGGGGGACCATCTTATGCTGCCATTCCCGATGAGGACCCTCACCCCGGAACAGAGGGTTTTTAATTAACGGCTGGCCAGAGCCAGAAGAGTGGTGGAGAACACATTTGGAATCATGGCCAGCTGGTTCCGCCTATTTCTTACACCCATCCATATGGCGGAGTATAAACTGAATCATATAATCCTGGCGTGCTGTGTTCTACATAACTTTTTACGTCAACATTCTGCCAACTATGCTAGCTCAGTTGGGCCAAGGCCGGAATTATAAATGAAACAACCCTGACGGCGCTTGAAAGTGGCCGTCCTGGCTTGCCCTCCCTGAGTGCCCGTGATGTCCGGTTAAGATACCTTGAGTTCTTTGCGGGTAGGGGGGCCATCAATATGCCAGACAATTCATGAAACCTTGATCCAATAAAAAAAAAAAATCGCAAATCTTTGTGGACATTTACTGCTTGTGTTTGTTTTAGCTGACCCTGACAGAAATGTGTTGAGTCCTGAAAATTGCGTGATTGTGTAACCTTACAAAGCACTGTTGGGTGTTATTTACTAAAGGTGAAGACACTTTGCACTACAAGTGCACCTGAAACTGCACTGAAACTGCACTTGTAGTGCAAAGAGGATTTGCCCTTAGGAAATAACCCCCATTGTCACAGAAAACAGCAATTACATCACCACAAAAGTGTTGTAGCGTTGAGACAATAATCCACACATTCTTGATTAACAATCTTTTTAATACCAGCACAATCACGTGCATTTAGAAAAGGTTTTTAAAACAAACCAACATGTTTGTTGTATAACAATTTTTGGGGTCACATTAGAAAAATTAGAAATGTCCATTTAAGATAAAACAGGCATGTGTAAAACCAACAAGAAAGACACAAATCTTGAACTTACAAAGTTCACATTTGGTAGAACTTGAAGGCAATATCAAACATGAGTATTTAGCAACTGTGTTTGATATTGCATTCAGATGGGGTGAAGTCACCCCCAGCAGAAGCCAAATTTGGAAGATGCACACAAATTTCTTGAATGTCAACATGTGCTAGCTGCCATCACGGGGGATCAAGGGACGTGTTTTGGGGGAGAAACCCCTTCCTCACAGCAACTTTATTATTGAGGAAGGGGTTGCACCCCCAAAACACGTCCATTGATCTCCCGAGATGGCAGATAGCACATGTTGGCACACTGTGTGTATCCTCCAAATTTGGCTTTTATGAAAATCGCTAAAACATTTTGAACATTGTAGCACACAAAAAAAGAAAGTGATTTGGAGTTGTTTTAAACTCTACCCAAAACATCAATGATGTTCTTATTTTTTTGAATAACATCATTAATGTTTTTCTGGAGGTTTTCCAATGCTAAATTACACCCCATGATCTCCCCGATCAGGATCTGGGCACTTTCTGATGTGAAAGGATCTGGATCCACAACATCACGATCACCTAAAAAGAGAGAAACCAAACAAAAACAGGTATAAAAAATATGCCACCATCCATCTCTTACCTGAGCCTGTGGTCGCAGACACTCACCTGTTGTGGTGACTAGTTCCACCACGTCTTCTTCCTCCTGCTCTTCTTGTCTTGGGTGGATTCCCCCTTCTTCCAGAGGGGGGGGTCTGGTCTCCTCGGATGAGGGGTGTCCTCCGAGTCTTTTCTCCCCTATGTAAAACAAAAATGGTATACTTAGCACATAGATATTTGATGGCAGAACTATAAATAGGAAACATTGCTTGGGAAGTGTGGTACAATTGTCTATTTTGGCAGAGTTCCAAAATGTAGCATTTTCAGTGTCCTTTGTCAAGCTGTAATACTTTACCTGTTTGGTACAAGCTTCACAGATGGAGACCCCCCTATAGTATACACTGGAGCACCTGTGTGGACCCCCTAATAAAAATTGTGTTCTGGTGTCCCACACTAGTGCTCCAGCATCCAGATGTGAAAACAGCTGCTCAGTGTTCTCTCCTTACACAGAATCTAGTTTGCATTTCATTCTAGTAACAAAGCCATCTACACAACCAAATTAGTTTCATACAAGTAGGGCGTAAAAAAATGTGGCCAAATGCATATGGCCAAAACAATGGTGTTTTATAGGCCGAAAGAAAAATGTTTGATACGAAAGAATAATGTACCCATGAACATGAAAGTTGCCATTTTAAAATGTACAACACTTTTAAGAAAAGCACATGGAGCAGCACGAACGTAATAAAGACAAAAAGAATAGGAACACCGCACAACTGCTTACTTTTTTGTAGCACTCTCCGGATCTTTCTGTACTGCTCATGTTCTCGTAATTTGAGGTCCGACCACCGTTTCCTGAGCTGATCTTTCGATCGACATACCCCGAAATTCCGGTGCAGATTTTTGACTACTTTCGCCATGATCTTGGCCTTTCGGACATTGGGGTTGGGGTAAGGTCCATACCTTCCATCATAGTCGGCCCTCTTCAGGATGTCGACCATCTCCAACATCTCCCCTAAAGACATATTTGATGCCTTAAATCTTCTCCTTCTGGATCTGTACGTCTCCGGATCCGGGCTTTCCTCCTCCTCCTCCTCGTTGCTGTAATTAGCACACACCTGCTGTGTCTCCGCCATATGCTCTGCGCAGAATGAAAAGGGGCGGGGAATAGACTAGAAAGAACGTCAGGGGCGGGCGGAGTTACACGCATGCGCAGTGTGTATAAAGCGGAACACGCGTGCGTATTACGTACGATCTGTGAGCGGAGGAAGGAGCATCAGAGGCGCCACTCGTGATAACGAAGGTAAGATCTAAACTTGGGCCTATACTGCTTCGAAATTGAAGCCTATATTGTAACAAGATTAGGAGAGTTTGGCCTGACCTTAGGGTTTGTCTTGTGTTGTGTCTTGCAGAGAAAATGGATTGCTTCAATGACCACAATTTCCTCCCCCTGTTCATAGACAAGTACAGGGAGCTGCCCTGTCTGTGGCAGGTGAGACACCCCCATTACAACAATAAACAAAAGAGGCAGGCAGCGCTGGAGAAACTGCTGGAGTTGGTGAAGCCGGTGGTCCCCACAGCAACCATCCCTTATTTAAAAAACAAAATTGGTGGCCTGAGGAGCACTTATCTAAGGGAGCACAAGAAGGTCACAGATTCCCAGAGATCAGGAGCTGGAGCAGATGACGTTTATGTCCCCAGGCTGTGGTACTATGAGAGACTGCGATTTCTGTCAGACCACACTGAAGTCAGGGAATCCCTCTCCACTCTTCCTTCCACTCTTCCTTCCACCCCAGCTGAGGCTTCCGATGTCCAACCTGGGGCTTCAAGCCAGGAAGAAGTGGAGGAGCCCAGCTGGAATCAGGTATAGCATTCTTCTACAAATTTCTGGTCAATAAATAAATTATGTTTACTAGATGTCATTATTGATCACTAATTGCTGATTGCAAAAAGTATTTGACATATCAATAGACAGTAGTGGGCACCCAAAATTGGGCCAAGAATGAAAAATGCAGGGCTCAGAATGATAGTCTGTTATATTTGTTAACATTCAGTTTGCAACAGTCAGGAGGTGAAAATTGTGTGATTGATGAAAAAAATACTAAAACAATGTCCCTTTTTCATACACAGGAAGACCTCAGCCAGGAAGAGGTTGTGGAATGTGGCAGCCAGGAGGAAGCGGGGCTAAGTTGCAGCCAGGAGGAGGCGGGGCTAAGTGTCAGCCAGGAGAAGCCTGGGACAAGTCGAAGCCTGACCGAATCGCAGGTTCCTCCCCTCCACCTTCCATACAAAAGAGCGAGGAAGGCGACTCACATGCAGGATTCTGCGCTCTGGCTCATTCAGGAGGCTTCTGCGTCCCTCAGAGCCTTACCCCCTCCTGAAGAGGCCTTTGCCTGCATGGCTGCCACAAAACTGCAGGGCATGCAGGAGGGTCAACGCAAGCTATGTGAGGACCTTCTGTATAAAGTCCTAAGTAAGGGGGTGAGTGGGGAACTAACACCCAATACCCACCTGAGTGAGTTGGCCCCTCCTCCTCCTCCTGCTGCCACAACTCCACCACCAGAGCCACAGCGTGGAAGGAGGCGTGGAAGGAAGACAAAAGTGATGACCCTGGGTTCAGTCTGGTCTGGCAAAAGATGCAGTCTCTTGTATGACCACAGCCTGGGGACACAGATGTCATCTGCTGCTTTCCGGATATCTGGGACTTCTGGACCAGACTGCACTCCCTTAGATATTGCTTGAAAATAGTTGATGTGTGCCCTGGGGGTCCAAGGATTCACCCATTTCTGCTGTTTCTCCAGCGTTGCCTCCCTCTTTGTTTAGTTGTGAGCCCTTAATAAATGAATTTTTTTTTAAATTATACTCTCCTATGTGTGTTTTCATTCAAAAAGGACAGTTTGTTGGTGAAGATTCAGGTACATTTCTAAAGCACAATGTGAAATTAACAAGAGACAACAACATCAAACAATCTCCTACAGATTAAATAATACAAGATATCAATGGTGTTGTGGTAACTTGACACACAAAACACACACAAAAATATTCTGGAGTAAAACTAAAAATACAATAAAACAAAGATCAGCCTTGAAAAAAATACAAACCAAAAAAAAATAATCTGCCTTAAAACAAAAAAAAAACAAAAAAAAAACACAAAAATAATGTTGTCAGATGTGACGAATCAAAATATATTAAGGGAATCCCGATAAATAATAAAGAAAGAAGTTTGTGAGAAGTCTGTGTGAATATGAGCAGCAAAACTACTTCATTCTTCTCACATTATAAAGAAGAAGAGAGTGTGCTGTATTAAACCATTTTTAACACTGCACCGTGGCGAAAGTGTTGTATCCATTGCGAACGCTAAGTTTACCAGACCGAGCTGTTCCATCTCGGAATTTCTTCTGAGCATGCGTGGCACTTTGTGCGTCGGAACAGGCCACATGCGGTCGGAATTGACGTGATCGGATTTTGTTGTTGGAAAATTTTATAGCCTGCTCTCAAACTTTGTGTGTCGGAAAATCCAAAGGAAAATGTCCGATGGAGCCCACACATGGTCGGAATTTCCGACAACACGCTCCGATCGGACATTTTCTATCGGAAAATCCGACCGTGTGTACGGGGCATTATTCTTTATTTCTTCTTTCATAATCTACTACTACTTTCTTCTTTTATCCGATCTTTCCCTGGGGTTTCTCTGATTCCGCACCTGATAACAGAAATATATTGATATATCTTATGTAAGAATTATATATGGCTCCTTTAAATGTTCTAACCCTAAATGTCCAAGGTCTAAACATTCCTCATAAATGAACTAAAGTATTCAGATCTTTATCCTCCGCAAAAGCCCATATAGTGTGCCTCCAAGAGACGCATTTTACTGAAACTTCAACCCCTAAATATTTTGGGACATGCTACCCCCAAGTTTTTACTGATTCAGCTAAATCAAAACACAGAGGAGTACTAAAAGCATTTCACCGAACTACACCTTTTTCCCTCATAACAGAGATCAAAGATCAAGAAGGCCACTATCTCATACTTTTGGGACACCTATGTGATATCACACTCACAATTGTTTCCTATTATGCACCTAATAAAAGACCAACATCATTCCTCTCTCACTTGCTACAAGTAATAGATTTGCATAAAATGGGCACACTTTTGATATGTGGTGATTCAAATCAAGTTCTATATCCCTATCTAGATAAATCCCCAACTCCAAACGTATCCAGCTCTCAATCTCGAAAGTTTCAATGACTCCTTCAACAACATTCACTGCTAGATTCCTGGCGTGAAATTAATTCTTCAAAGCGTCAATTCTCTTTTTATTCCCACCCACATAAATCTTTTTCCCATATTGACCATATCCTAATGTCTATAAGTAAGTTACCAGAATTGCTTAGTTGTTATATTACACCTTACACTTGGACAGATCATCGTGCGAAAATTTCAAACAATGATACTCCTGATATATCCCCACTGACATTGTGGGAAGCCCATAAACCTGTTCTTAGAGGGGTCTGTTTACGACAAGCATCATACCTTAAAAAAGAAAAACGACTACTACAACAAAAACTAGAAAAAGAATTCAATGACTGCCACACAAATTTCCAATCTAACCCTACACCAGTGTCAAAAACACAACTTGAAAAGGCAGGTTTGAATCTTGACCTATTCCTATCAGAATTGATGGACAAAACATTACATAAATCTGAACATAAATTCTATTTTAAAGCTAATAAACCTGGCATCCTTCTTGCATGTGCGCTTAAAAAATTAAATAACCCCTTTAAGCCAATTCGCCTAAAAATACCCCATGATAAATACACTAGTAACCCAATAAAGATCTTCACATCTTTCATAAACATCTTACTTCTTTATACAAAAAAGAAGGATCCTTTGACCAATCCTCAGCAGAATCTTTTTTTTTACAAGTTAAACTTCCAACCATTTCTCAAGCTCAATAATATATCCTTGAAAGTCCCATTAAACCTATAGAAATCGAAATAGCAATTAAATCCTTTAAGTTAAATAAATGACCAGGCCCTGATGGATTCTCAGCCCTCTACTATAAAAAATGTTCCCATATTCTTACTCCCATACTGACAAAAGCATTTAACTCCCTACTTAACAAACAATCCTTCCGACCCGAAACTTTAACAGCAATCGTTTCAATGATCCCTAAACCTCAGTCTGATGACTCGTCTTGTACTAACTTTAGACCTATAGCCTTATTAAACCTAGATATAAAACTACTAGCGAAAGTAATGGCGTCTCATCTCAATAATATAATTCGTTCATTAATAAGCAAAGATCAAGTAGGTTTCATCCCTTTAGGACAAGCAGCAGATAATGTTCGTAGAACAGCACTATTGATTCAAACAGGCAAAACAAGATGAATACCTCTGTGTCTCCTGTCATTAGATATCAAAAAAGCTTTTGATAAAGTAACGTGGCCCTACTTAAAATTTGCTCTGCAAAAATGGGGCTTTGGCCCTCATTTTCTAAGCTGGGTCACTTCACTTTATAATAATCCCAAGGCATATGTTAAATAAGCAGGATACAAATCAGACATGTTTGACATAAATAGAGGAACACATCAGGGTTGTCCTCTCTCCCCACTCTTATTTGCCTTACTCATTGAACCTCTTGCCCAGGCTATCCATACAGATCCCTCAATCAAGGGCATAGATTTAGCAGGCCATCAACATAAATTATCTCTATTTGCTGATGATATATTCATTTTTATGTCTTCCCCTCATACTTCTGCTCCCAAGCTTATAAGCAAACTTTGCCCAAATTTCTGGACTAATTATAAACTCACAAAAATCAACAGCTTTAAATGTCTCTTTATCCCCGCAAACGCTACAACAAGCTCAAACATCTCTCCCTTTTACGTGGTCAACATCTCACCTCACATATCTAGGTATTACTCTTACCCCCAATCTATCTGATATCTTCTCTGCTAACTATCCTCCACTACTATGAAAAATTACTAATTCTCTTAAACAATGGTCCTCTTTGCCAATATCATGGATTGGTAAAATAAATGTAATAAAAATGACTGTACTGCCTAAAATGTTATACCTCTTTCGTGTATTACCCATTCCAATCCTGGCATACTTCCTTAGGAACCTACAATGTAAAACACAAACATTCATATGGAGCTTCTTAAAATCTCCCCTACCTACCCACACCCTTTATCTTTCTAAACTTAAATGAGGATTAGGTTTCCCTAATTTTACTGATTATTTCCATGCAGCACAAATAGCACATATTCCTAAATATCACAAGAAACACGAGGTCCCCCTCTGGGTAGCAATTTAATCAGTCGACTGTGATCCGATCTCCATACCAAATATAATGTGGTCTACCTCTTCTGACCATAAAATAATAAAAAAAACAGGATTACTAAACATACAATTGCTATATTGGATAAATTCAAAGTAATCAAAGGACTGCAATCTTCGCATATACCTGTTGTATCATTTATTAGAAATCCACTTTTCTACCCAGCTCACACATCTTCTAAAACTATTAAAAAATGGATTTATGCTGACTTAACACAACTCCATTACCTGATAATGACCACTTCACTTAAAACATTTCCTGAAATATGTGAAAGTCATCAATTTCCAGATTCAGAACTCTTTCGTTATCTACAGATCAAATTTTTTTTTATGCCATTTATACAAGGTAGAGATAATCTATGTGACATAACGCATTTCAAACGTATTTGTAAAAATGACCCACACTCAAAGGGGCTTGTGTCAATGTTGTATAGTCACCTGAATGCTTTGCCTGATACAAAAACACCCAACTATGTGGAAAAATGGGAGAATGATCTTGGTTTTCAAATGGACTCATCCAAATGGGATAAAGTCTGGGCCAATACCAAAATATCTTCTCAAAATGTAATAGCCTTAGAGGCGAACTATAAAGTACTTATGCGTTGGTATCTGGTCCATGTTAGGATTGCAAAATATGTTCCACAATACTCTCCACTTTACTTTCGCGGCTGTAGTCATTCAGGAACGCATTTTCATATCTTTTGGGATTGCCATATAGCAAAAAATTATTGGAAAGAAATATTCCTAATGCTCTCTAAATTATTCAATAAAACTATCATCACAGATCCGACAATTGCGCTTCTAAATTTAAAGCCTACCCAAATCTCCTATACCCAATTTAAACTCCTTCTACAAATTACCACAGCCGCAAAGCAGACCATCGCCAAAGCGTGGAAGTCCTCATCATTAATGCTTTCTGAAACTACGAATAGAATACATCAAGCCATAATCCTCTTGAAAACAGATGCCATATCCAACGATAACATACATACGTTTGAGAAAATATGGAATCCTTGGGTGACCCACTTTCTTTCTCCTAATTTTGACACTTCTTTACTAAGACCTTGGTAACTATATAACTTTGTTTTGAATAACTGCCGAATAGATACTATGTATATATTTTTACTAAGAAATCCCCGGAAACCTCTACTAATCCAGACTTTTTCTTCTTATCTTTACTTTCCTTTTAGTCTTTTCTTCTCTCCTTATTCTATCCTGTCTTCTCATATTTATTTTCATATAACAAAATGGTAGCGAAAGATTCACTTTTATAATGTTCTATTATAACACAATAATAGTTAGTAAGCTCTAATGTCCTAATATAAGTAAATTAATCTCGTAGTAATTAATATTATTTCTTTATTACATATTACTCTAAAAGTTAAAAGTTTAACAACTTTTTCATTTTTTGTTACTCTTGATTATATAATTGTTAAAACTGATTGTAACACTTTAGTCTTTTAAATAACATATAGCCTATTTAAGTCTTTAATTGCTCGTAACTACACGTAATACTAAGATTTGATATGTAAATTCAACTAATGCTACCATTTAATGTAATCAATATTTTGTTATTTGTACCAATGTTTATATTTTCAAAATCAATAAACAAATTTGACAAGAAAATAAAGAATGATAATTTTAATAATTTTGTAGAAAAATATATTGAATATTATACAAAGTCATGAACATTGAAAAATCAAGATATGCAAATTGATGATACAAAAAACTATATCCAACGCGTTTCGGAGATGAATGTTGTCTCCATTAGGGGTTAACAGGAAATATATAATATCTTATTCAATTACATGAGATCGTCCATATTCATTTTAAAAGAGAGACACTGTCACATGGAGTCATCCGACCATCCTGTTCACATTATCACTGCTTGAAGTAAATCTCTGTAAAGGAGGTATCTCCAGCCCAGAGCATATAATGAAAATATATATATATATATATATATATATATATATATATATATAGGGACTATGCCCCAAATCAATAGAGAGGAGCTTGTCCCTAATTGTGGTGATGCCACATGTACTGGGGCTTACAGAACGGGAATCCTAAAATGTGAGGTCACATCAAACTCCGGCAGCCAGGCTTGGAAGGACAGAAAGATCAAGAGATGCTGTAAAGTGATCCAATCACTGTTGCATTGAAGGATGTGAACTTGTCCAATCTCCCGTCAGCATCTCCGGATATGTCCGCTTGTTGACCATTATTGTATCACTGTATAAATGTCACTGGCAGGGGAAAGGGTTAACACTAGGGGACGATCAAGGGTTTAGCTGTGTTCCCTAGGTATGTTCTAACTGTGGGGGGGATGGGACTGACTAGGGGAGGAGACCGATCGATGTTCATACTTAGTACTGACTGCAGCACTAGTGGTGAATCTCCATCCTCTTCTTTCCTCTCCTCATACTTAGTATGAACACATGATCGGTCTCCTCTCCCCTGACAGAACCGGATTTGTGTGTTTACACACACAGATCCACGTTCTTGCTCTGTCACGAGCGATCGCGGGTGCCCGGCCATCATCGTGTCCGCCGGGCACTCGCATCGGCCCCAGGGACGCGCTACAGGCGCTCGCGCCTCCTACAGCATCTTAAGAAGCCAACGTACAGCTACGATGGCTCGCCCAGGGGAGCAAACCTGCCACAGTATAACTGCGGTGGCTGGATGGGAACCGATTAAATACCGCCAAAAGAAAGCTCTATTTGTGTGCAAAAATAAAACAAATTTTGTTTGGGTACAGTGTTGCATAAACGCACAAATTGTCATTCAAAGTGCGGAAGCACTGAAAGCTGAATATTGGCCTGAGCAGGAAGGAGGTAAAAGTGCCCAATAAGGCTCTGCATTCTGTGTGTAACCCTCCGAACTCTACACTCTGTGTGTAATGCACTCCTGTTATTTAATGCCCCTTTAAGACCCCCACTGTTGGTGAAATTTGACCACACCAACTTTTTGATGAGGCTTGGAGGGTGTATGTAAGGGGAGGAGGGGATTTTGGGGGGTTATGATTGAGTTCCTGTACCTATATAAAAAAGCCCTGATTACAATATTTGGTGCTGAGCTTTGATAGCTGTGTTTTTTGCTAAAATTGATTTTAGTTTTCTGATAGTTATTCAAATTTTAAAGTGTAAATATAGAGAATTTTCATGGTAAGGAAGTGGCCAGCAATGGTGGAGAGCAGACCCTTATCCTGTGAGCTCAGTTTCCCATTTACGATAACTATGCCCTATCCAAAAAGATCCCAGACATCTGTTGGCCACAAACAAGCTAAAAGTGTGCCCCTTCAGCACTTCTTAACCCCACAGGTGCTCCCCACAGGCCCTTGCAAGACTGTACTGTTGCCTTATGAGTTTATGTGAGATCTCCATTAGCAACTGAGAATATTGGTATATAGATATATACATATAGTTTTGGGATAAGAAATAATAGTAGAGTGTATGTGATAGGGTTTCAGTAAAGGGTTAATTTAGCTAGATGTAAATATATGACAGGCTGTGCCTGAGGAGAGCTAATTCATTTAACAGCTACTTGTAGTATACGAGAAGGATGTGCTGGGGAGACGATCTGCTGTTTACCTAGCTTAATATTCAAAGGGCCAGGAAGAGATACCATCTGAAGTGTGTATTTGTTACAGGGCCAATTTCATTAGCTCGATAAAGGCCTTTGTATTCCTCCGTGCTAATCAACCATTTGTCCATTTCAAAGGGATGTTTGAGAGGATGAGAATATTTCTTTCATCTATTCAGGAAAGGAGGTTTTGCCCTGGCTAATGCCATGCATAGTTAAGTGCCCCATTCAAGAGAAGGTGATGACCTTCACCTTAATTCCTATTCAAACAACTTATCACTAACTCGTTACCCCAACAAGAGGAAGTTGCCCAAATTAGGAGATACGCCTGGAGGGAGTAGAGGGCTAACAGAATACCCAATCAGAGTGGCCCTATTCAAGTCAATGAGAGATGGGCCTATAAGAATTAGTCCCAAACAGAGTGATGAGAGAGATGAATACTGACCTGGGCCCAGGACCATTAATATAGGTAATTATCAGAGCATCTCCCAGCACTTAAAGGTATACCTGCTTGTCATATGTTTGTTTGTTTACTATTTGTATTGTGTTGAATATACTCTGTATTCTTGTACTTTAACCTAATATTTCCTCCCTTGTTTAAGACTATAGAGATTGTCTGTGTATTAGGTAGACTTTTAACGCTACTCTAATAAATGTTATTATATTAAAACTTTCGCTTCAATAGAACTCTTATTTAACCAACCTCATATCTTATGGTTAATAAATCATAAATATACATTTATAAGGTTAACAGTACTAATTTGACCAGCAGCAACACTGAACCCAAACCTGCAGCCTGTATGAGCCGCACCTACCCAGCATTATGCTACCACTGACTGCAGCACTAGTGGTGAAACTCTATCCTCTTCTTTCCTCTCCTGCTTCTCTGGCACCCATTCATTTTTCTATGGGCGTTACCCCAAGTAGTCTAGAACATCTGCCGCCATCCCCACAGTGCACCAACAGAGCCAACATAGATGTCAGGGAACCACTACTGTCCCCACTGATCAGAGCTGGCCACATGGCTTCAGAGGAAGGCGGGGTCGCCCGTTTACGTCACCGAGTGGCCCTGCCCTCAGCTATATAACAGCTATATAACAGCTGTCATCGAGAAGAAGAAGCATCACTCGGCGGGAGCCTCCCATGGAGGCGGAGGTGTTGCGGGTTTTTTTTTTCTTTTTTCGGATCGTCGGTGGCGTGAGATGGACCTACATCGTGGGACATTTTTTTTTTATCTTTTAATAAAGGACTTGTCCCTAAGTGTCTCCTGTCTTTTTTACTATTTTTGTCACTTTTTTTTGGAAATGGTAGGGGTACAATGTACTTGTTACCAACTTACAGAGGGGGGAGACCAGGATCTGGGGGCCCCCTTGTTAAAGCCCCTCGCCCTCATACCCCCACAACCACCGCAAGGGTTGTGGAGATGAGGCCCTTGTTCCCATCAACATGGGGACAAGATGCTTTGAGGGCTACTGCAAAGCACCCTCCCCATGTTGAGGGCATGTGGCCTGGTATGGTTCAGGAGGGGGGGAGGTCTCCCATCCCCCCTCTTTTCCTGCGGCCTACCAGGGTGCGTGCTCGAATAAGGGTCTGGTATGGATTTTGGGGGGACCCCTATGCCATTTTTTAAAATTTGGCGCAGGGTTCCCCTTAATATTCATACCAGACCCAAAGAGTCTGGTAATGGACTGGGGGTTAACCCATGCTGTTTTTTTCAATGAGTTTTATCTATATTGCCGAGACCCAACAATTCATTACAGCCGCGATCAGTTTTAAATGACTTTTTTCCTTTAGAAATGTCATTTTGCTGTGGTACTGTTCTAAACACGGGAAGACTGTGCCACTTTACAGGCATACTATAGACACCCCCCAGGCACAATATTTAAAGGAATATTTAATTTTATTTGTTTCACTTTAAACATTATTAAAATCACTGCTCCTGAAAAAACTGCCGTTTTTAAAACTTTTTTTTGCATTGATACCTGTCCCCTAGGGCAGGACCCGGGTCCCCAAACACTTGTTATGACAATAACTTGCAAATAATCCTTTAAAATAAGCACTTTTGTTTTTTCATGTTAGTTTCCCATAGAATTTCGAATTTGCCGCGAACACTGCATATTGTTTGTTGTTCGCCGAATGTCCGAACAACCAAAGTCCGACTTATACTCGGGCCGAACCGTTCGCCCATCTCTACCTACAACCACTGACTTGAAGCTGGACTGGATTTCATGCACACATTCAATTTAATTAAACCAGAAAGCCCATTTCTCTCAGACATACTGGTTGTCCATTTCACTGTACTTTTAAAAGATGGTAAAGACCCAAATGTATGTTATAGGCCGATCTTGCTGTTAAAGCGGTATGAAACCCAAAGCCAAAAATGTAATATATCGTAGCTTACCAATTATTGGATTGTTTTCTCTTTTGTTTCTATCACGCCCTCTTCTGTGATGCCACACATAAGCGAAGGCTTCTGGGAGATGACCTAAAGGGAAGTGAATGCTGATAGACTCTACAGGAAGTAATGAAATCTGAAAATAAGTTCAAACATTCAAATACGACAGGATTTTTAACCTCCTGTGGACAAGGTAAGTGAGAGAAAAGCACATTGGGATGGCTGGGCAAGAATTGACATTGGAAAACATTTCTATATATCATGAGAACTGAAATTCTGCCCAAAAAGGTGAACTTATCCTTTAACTCTAAAATCTTGGCATTCCATGTTTCTCCCTTCCTTCTAATACATTCAAACAAGGTGGGCTTTGTGCCATCAAGAGACCTAGAGCTCATAAGTCTTTTTTTTAATCTCCAGATCCACCATGTCTTTGTCCAACCTCGTGAAGAATCATCATATTTATGGGAGCTTCTCAAAATTTTAAGTTAACCCCTACAAATTTGAGAAGTTAAACATTATACTCCCAGACCTGGAGGCCCACCGCCTACAGGGCTTATTCATATTTAAATGATGCCACTGATGCCATTAGATATTAATGGGTGTATTCAGGGATGCTGATACAATTTAAGAGGCCCCGTATAGACTACCTGATAGCCCCCCCCCCCCCCAAGAAAATAGCTATATTTCGATAGCAATTAAATAAAATCATATTAGCAGACACAAATACAACATAACTCACAGAATTCCTGATAAATCTAAAAGATGAAACTGAGTTAATAAGTAAAGCTCTTTGTGGATAAGGTCTTGGGGTTCATTCACATGGGTGCTGTGGTCTGTAAAGTGTAAATCAGTGGTTCATTTATGTTGCTTGAGCCACCTGGAGCTGTATGAACACAGCTGCAGGTCCTAATTTGACAGGCCTGGGGATGCAAGTGTACAGCCTGAACACAGACAGCGTGCATTTGGGAGCCACTTACCTGCACACCTATCAAAATAGGCCCTGTGGCTGTGTTTGTACAGGCGCTGCATCCCCATAGACTGACAGGTGGCTCCAGCCCAAACCCTTCTTCCACAGAGCCAGACTACCTGTGTGAATGATCCCTTAATTATATTTTTCTAACAATTTTTTTAACAACCCTGTTGGGAAGGGGATGGGGGGGTGGGTGTGGGTGAAATATTATTATAACAGACTTACCTAAAAAACAGATCCCTTCAGCGTTGTGCTGTCACTACTGAGAGGGATTCCATCATCATCTGGTTTTCTCTCTGGGTTCATCAGGGGTCATGTGACATGGCATGACCCCTGATGACCTCAGACGTTGCTGACAAAACACGTTGGATCATCTAGTGCGTGAAACGTCACTTCCGCCATCCTATTGAATGCAGGTGGAACGCGATCGACGTGCCTGCTTACCTCATGGGCTTTTTAAAGTGTACTGAACTGTAAGTTATTACGTTTTTATATAAATATACTAGCTACAAGTTTCACTAGGAGGAGTTATCTCTTCTTTCCTTGATATATGATCCTATATCTTCATTTGGTGGAATCATCGTTGGGGGCCGCTTTCATTGGTGGATACATCTCTATATATCCCTGCTTATTTGACATCTGTCATGGGTGTCTGATTGGTCTGGTGAGTAGGATGTTTGCCTAATACCGGTGGAAGATGGCACGTATTCTTCACTGAATTTGAATACTTCACTGTGCACACAATTCATTGGTGGTGGTTTATGGACTTTATCATCATTATGATTATATATATATATATATATATATATATATATATATATATATATATATATATATATTCATGAGCGCGGTATGGTAATAATGTACTAATTCTTTTTGTTTTAAATGGAGTTTACTACTACCAGATCAGTTAGTAAATGGTTAAATAGAAGGTGATGATACATGGATTTGAAGGGAGAACTGACAGTGTAGGGAAGAAGAAGCAAAGTTGCATACAGGAAGCAGTCTGGGGGAGAGGAGTGGGAAGCTGTGCTTCAACGGATCTCAGGAAGGGCGTAAGCATACTAGCCCGAAACGTAATCCATTCATATCTGAATCTACTCATATCTGAAACTGTGTAGGCATTTGTTGCCTTTGATATTGCTTGGAATGATTATGCTTGCTTTGTAAATCTCTCCTGAAGATATTGTGAAATAAAGCAAAGAAGTTTTTTAAGTGCAGCAACCTCTTGGACTTTTCTTCTATATACAAGGTCGGTGGGAAGACCTGATTGCTGGCACTAAACTGTAAGCAGAGTGCTGTTCTCCTCTACAAGTGAATATATATATATATATATATATATATATATATATATATATATATATATATATTTTTTTTTTTTTTTTTTGAGCGCGGTATGGTAATAATGTATTAATTCTTTTTGTTTTAAATGGAGTTTACTACTGCCAGATCAGTTAGTAAATGGTTAAATAGAAGGTGATGATACATGGATTTGCAGGGAAAACTGACAGTGTAGGGAAGAAGAAGCAAAGTTGCATAGGTCAGGAAGCAGTCTGGGTGAGAGGAGTGGGAAGCCCAGCTACATAAAGCACACTAAACTGCACTGGGACAAGATAAAGGGCAGCCATGGAACCAGTTAAACAGGAAATTCTTTAGCCCATGGGAATGCAGCTGACCAGCTGTGACTGTGTCAGGGAGACAGACCAATGGGGGAGGAAAAGCAGGAAAAGCAAGAAAAAATATATAGGCTGGGAAAAGGAGTATAGGAAGAACTGCAGGGAGAGAAACAAAGTTACAGAGATAACAAACTCAGTTAGCAGAGTTAATGTTAGAGCCAGTGCTGGGGGGGGGGCACACGGGGAGGGGGATTAGTGACAGGCTACAATTGTGTCTCTTCCTCCAGCAGCTGGCAGCAACTAGAGGGGGAGAGACCAGATTTCATCTGCTGGAGGAAGAGAGACACAATTGTCATCTGTCACTAATCCCCCTCCCTGTGTGGGCTCCCCCTGTGTGCTGGGTCCCCTTCAAGAGGACCAGCGGCCCCACCTATCAGTGGCCCTGGGTGTATTTACCAGGGAATCGCTCATGTCGTTTCACCTTAAACTTCCCGCTAATATCAAAAATGATACATCTGGACCTTAAAGTGTGGTCATCAGGCACCATTTTCTGGTTCACATGCTGTAATATTCTTACAATTAACATCCTCCTCAGGATCATATTGCTACTCCAGCCCCCACCAATCAGATCCTTGTCTTTTTAGAGAGAGTCAAGTGGTTTTCTTGCATTTTTTCTGGGTATATAACCAGATAGTTTATGATAATTGATACTATACCTGCTCAAAGGTAGGGTGGTGTTGGGAATCCTGGACATCTCCTTCCACTATGCCATATCTCACTTAACCAGGATAGTAGATTTCTGCAGGCATAAACTGCAAAAGCTTTGGGTGAAGTTGGAGCAGGCTGTGACATCAATTCACCTTCCATGGTGCTTAATTGACCTGCTGCCCCTACACAGGATCATCTTACAATAAGCACCAAAATTGCACCCAATTGATATCTTCAATGCTCTATGTTTTGGGCTACCCACAATTTAAATTGGGTATGTCTGAAGAAGCTTTTCAATTATTAAACAGTGCTTGATGTTCCTGCATTGGCTGCTATCTGCTGGTCACTTTGTGGCCATCTTTACATGCATTGCCAGTAAACCCCATCTATGCTCTATTGGATTTTTGGAGAACTCCTCAACTACTCCACTTTCTAGCCTCTTTAGCCTCAATTTCATATGCTCAACCTCTGATAGTTTTTGAAACCCTTTGAATGGAACAGGATTCAATGAGACATACCCTTAATATGCTTTACCATTTACTCATGATCCCAGAACTAGGTTATTCTAATACCTTCATCTTGAAAAGGGAAAGGGATCTGGAGCTTAAATTCTTCCTTAAACAAATTGATAAACTGTTCTACTATGCTCACAAATTCTCAATAAGTAACACATATCAAGAAGTGGGCAAAAACTGTTGTCACAATGGTACCAAGTCCCTTTTGCCCTGCACCATATGCTTCCCTCAGTTCCCGATAGGTGCTGGCAGTTTGAGAAAACTGAAGTCACTATACTTCATATTTTTAGTGCATGCCTCAAACTCCACACTTTCTGGCGATCAGTTAGATCTATTATTCAGAGATTCACAGACATCTCAGTCCCTTTTCTCTTCTCCATCTCAACACAATTCCCAGGAAGATCTATATGAGATTCATGCTTATCCATTTAATTAACACAGCCTGTGGATGTATCCCTGCTTGCTGGTATCAGCCAGATCCCTCAACCTTGGCCCAATTGTTTGCAAATATATTATTGGTCAAACTCATGAAGACCATTGTGTCTTCTCTATTAAGGAAACAAAATAAGCTGTCTGTCAGAGGTGGTTACTTCTCTTTTCTAGTGGTGCTTCAGGGCTGAGACAAATTATAAATACCTGTGCTAATCCTTCCTTTTCTGTAAGCTATGGACCCACACCCCCAGCCTACCCCATACTTGTCTACCACATAATCCCTTCCCCCACTTCACCATTCCCCTATGTTGCACTAGTTTTTTTTTTTATTTCTTTGTTTTTTTCTGTTGATTACTCCAGTACTCCCGAATTGCAGAAAAACAGACTCACACTTTCAAGGTGCTTCCTAGTAGCTTTATTGATGTTCTCCTTAAAAACAGTTTAATCACCTTTAATTGCACTTGTTGTCATCTACAGTTGTGTATACAGAGAGTATTGTGTATCTGTAGCTACAATCACTTTGTATCTTTGATGAACAGGTTTCTTGGAGTTGACCTTCTTTATAAATAAAGCATTAATTAAAAAAATTAACTATACTATTAGGCTTACATGAAACATGAACATTCCACAACAAAATGACAAAAAGAGGAAATTAAATGAATGTAGGAACTTACAGCCATCGTCCCCCACCCAGAGCTCAACTGTGTAGTAGGGAACTAAGCAGCCTATTGATAAACATCTATGGACATAAAAGCCACCATCAAAATGACAGGCCAGTAAAGTTGAAGTTACTAAGGTAAGTTGTAAAGTAAGCCCTGAACACAAAAACTTAGTTGGGGCAGGCCATAGGGCAAACTGAGCACTTGCCCGGTGGGCCACGGCTGCCGGGGCCACCAGGTTGCAAGTCCTTGCGGGGCCCAAAGCTTGAGCCCACACCGCTCATCCAGCCTCTCCGCGTCTGCCCGGCTGCCAGTTAAGCTCAGCCATCGGCACCGGAGGGGGGAGGAGCTAGATGAGACGTCTTCGGCCTCTCCGCGGCCGCACGGCCGCCCATATAGGTCAGCCATCAGTGCTGGGGGGAGGAGCCAGAGCAGACACCTGCTGCAGACACCTGGGAGCCGGTCTTCTGTCGAGAAGTGCCGGAACAGAAAATGTGAATTCAGCCCCCCTGTAAACTGGATAGGAGGAGCGGTGGGGGCGGCTGCATATGGAACAATCATTTTCTCCATCTTCCTCTTTCAGTCTCGGAATGCCTGCGAGAGGTAGAGGAGAAGCAGGCATTCCGAGACTGCAGGAGGAAGATGGAGAGAGAGAATTATTCTTCTATATGCAGCCGCCCCCACCGCTGCTCTTATCCTACTTCTCTCTGCTGCTCCCCCGGGCTCTCCACCGCACCCATACTCTCTGACACCCCCCATGCTCTCAACATCACCTCCATGCTCTCCGCTGCCCCCCTGTGCTCTCTGCCACCCCCCCATACTCTCCACCCCCCATACTCTCCGCCACCCCCACATGCTCTCCGCCACCCCCACATGCTCTCCGCCACCCCCCATGCTCTCTATCACCCCCCCATACTCTCCACCTCCCCCATACACTCTAAATCCCCCCATACACTTCACCTTCCCCCATGCTCTCTGCCACCCCCTCATACTCTCCACCCCCCCATACTCTCCACCTCCCCATACTCTCCACCTCCTCCCATGCTCTCTGCCACCCCCATACTCTCCACCCCCCATACTCTTTCCCTCCCCCCATACTCTCTGCCACCACCCCATACTTTCCACCCCCCATGCTCTCTGCCACCCCCCATACTCTCCACCTCCCCCATGCTTTCCACCTCCCCCCATGCTCTCTGCCACTCCCATGCTCTCCACCTCCCCCCATGCTCTCTGCCACACCCCCATACTCTCCACCTCCCCCATGCTCTCCACCTCCCCCCATGCTCTTTGCCACCCCCCATACTCTTCACCTCCCCCATGCTCTCTGCCACTCCCCCATACTCTCCAACTCCCCCATGCTCTCCACCTCCCCCCATGCTCTCTGCCACCCCTCCATGCTCTCTGCCACCCCCCATACTCTCCACCTCCCCCCATGCTCTCTGCCACCCCCATACTCTCCACCTCCCCCCATGCTCTCTGCCACCCCTCATGTTCTCCACCTCCCCCCATGCTCTCTGCCACCCCCCCATACTCTCCACCCCCCATACTCTCCGCCACCCCCACATGCTCTCCGCCACCCCCACATGCTCTCCGCCACCCCCGATGCTCTCTATCACCCCCATGCTCTCCACCTCCCCCATACTCTCTAAATCCCCCCATACTCTCTACCTCCCCCCATGCTCTCTGCCACCCCCTCATACTCTCCACCCCCCATACTCTCCACCTCCCCCATACTCTCTTCCACCCCCCATACTCTCCACCCCCCATACTCTCCACCTCCTCCCATGCTCTCTGCCACCCCCCATACTCTCCACCTCCCCCATGCTCTCTGCCACCCCCCATACTCTCCCCCTCCCCCCATACTCTCTGTCACCCCCCATACTCTCCACCCCCATGCTCTCTGCCACCCCCCATACTCTCCACCTCCCCCATGCTTTCCACCTCCCCCCATTCTCTCTTCCACTCACATGCTCTCCACCTCCCCCATGCTCTCTGCCACCCCCATGCTCTCCACCTCCCTCATTCTCTCCACCTCCCCCCATGCTCTCTGCCACTCCCCCATACTCTCCAACTCCCCCATGCTCTCCACCTCCCATCCATGCTCTCTGCCACCCCCCATGCTCTCTGCCACCCCCCATGCTCTCCACCTCCCCCCATGCTCTCTGCCACCCCCCCATACTCTCCACCTCCCCCCATGCTCTCTGCCACCCCTCATGTTCTCCACCTCCCCCCATGCTCTCTGCCACCCCCCATACTCTCCACCCCCCATACTCTCCACCTCCCCCATGCTCTCTGCCACCCCCATACTTTCCACCTCCCCCCATGCTCTCTGTCACCCCCCCATACTCTCCACCCCCATACTCTCCACCTCCCCCCATGCTCTCTGCCACCCCCATACTCTCAACCTCCCCCCATGCTCTCCACCTTCCCCCAATGCTCTCCACCTCCCCCCATGCTCTCTGCCACCCCCCATACTCTCCACCTTCCCCCAATGCTCTCCACCTCTCCCATGCTCTCCACCTCCCCCCGTGCTCTCTGCCACCCCCCATGCTCTTCACATCACCCCCATGCTCTCCGCTGCCCCCCTATGCTCTCAACATCACCCCCATGGTCTCTGCTTCCCCCCTTCCCCCATGCTCTCCACATCCCCCATGCTCTCTGTTGCACCCCCATGCTCTCCACCTTCCCCCCATGCTCTCCGCCACTCCCCCCAGTGCTCTTCACATCCCCCCATGCTCTCCGCCAGCCCCCCTGTGCTCACCACATCCCCCATGCTCTCCGCCACCCTCCCTGTGCTCTCCACCTCCCTCCATGCTCTCCGCCGCCCTCCCTGTGCTCTTCACTGCCCCCCTGTGCTCTCCACCTCCCCCCATGCTCTCCGCTGCCCCTCTGTGCTCTCCTCTTCCTCCCTGTGTTCTCTGCCTCTCCGCTGTGCTCTCACCCCACCCCATGTTCTCAAGGTTCTTCCCTGTGCTCTCCAACCCCCATGCTCTTTCCTGATCCCATCTCACCCCCCCCACACCTCTGCTGGGTTCCCCCCTCCCCTCCCTCAGGGGATCTGTCAGGGTGGAGAGTGGGGAAGGGGCCGGTTAACATGTCATGGGCTGCTCAATCCAAAATGCCCAGGCCTATTTTTTGTCCCAGTCCGGGCCTCTTTGGGGGTATAAACATTTAGCCAAGGCCGCATTGACCACACTCCTATCCTTATCCATAGCAAACATAATATTTTTGCCCCCCTTTTCCTTCCTAAAGAATCAACCATATGAATTTCCCCTCCTCATCCCCCAATGTCTAAACATTGGCTCTTGTCACAGTACTCCAATACCCACTTAAATTGTAAAGTTGGTTATACACTGATTGGAGTTCACTAGGAACTGGTTGAATTCCAATCAGTGTGTGGCTAGTCTAGATAGGTGCATGCACCAGGTCTTCTACCGAAAGCCCACTGTGTTCTTAGAAGTTATTGTTGCCAGCATTCCAAGTATGAAAAACTTACTTTAATTTTTTTTTTCACAACTTTGTGGGATTTTTTTGGTTTCCAATACATCAATGTTTAAACCCACAACAGTAACTGCATTTTGCACCATTTACACTTCTTAAAGGCACAGATACTTTCCACAGGTTCTTGCAATTTATTCCTCCTGCCCAGGTCCATACGAAGGTATGGGCCCAGATAGAGCAAGTTCTGCTGAATTACAGAGTAGGGAGAAGGAGCAGGGATCCCACCACACTCTGCATACTTCCTCTGCCCACACAAAATAAAACCAGAAAGATACACCCCATGATTCAGGTAGAGAATGGAGGGGGGGGTGGGGCGGGGCAGTGTGGTTGTTGGGAATGAGGTATGCAACAATATTTCACGTTATACCTTAAATATTGGTGTAACATGATACATAGTCCAAAGGGTGGACCTAGCCTTTAAGAAATATGTTGGATAGATCCTTATGTGAGAATGAATTTACATTTCTTCTTAAATCATTTTTTTTTAAATATCATATTTGTTTTTAATTTCAGCAATGTCATTGAATTTATGAAATTATGCTTATGAATTGCAGGATATGTGTTCATGTTTATGAATTAAGTCCTTTAGACTGGGCTCAGGTTTCCCTGTAACTATGTTATGATTGTTTAATACAGTTTTACACAAGTTCTACCAACATATATAAAATAAATACCTTAAAGGCATTGTACTCTTTTAAATGCTTTTGTTGCTTTAACTAGGTATAAGCCCAGGTTAACACTGAGCTGTGGGAATGAAGCCGTGAGAGTTCAGCTGAACTAGCACAATTTCACTCCCACATGTCAGTCCCAATTTCGGCTGCGATTTCAGAGACATCTGTTCAGGTTTCTGCACAGATGTCAATGTAAATCGCAGCCTGAAATCGCAAAAGTAGTACAGAAACTACTTTTTGAAATTGGTGCAATGTCGCAGATGCGGTGTCACACTGATTAGGACGCTGCTATTGACTGCAATTGCCGCTGATTTGACATGCGATTTGACATGTCAAATCGCATGTCAGAACGCTCCAGTGTGAACCGGGGCTTATTGTAGTTCTATTCACTGTGTCAATTGTTTGGTTACCTTGTAATGATGGGCTCACCTATTGCTGCTGCAGTTTGTAGTGTCAAAGCTAATCCATCCCTTATGTCCAGGTTTTCATTCAACTAGCATTTTCCTAGTCACCAAAGGGACAGGCAACTTCTTGTTTGTGTCAGAAAGTGTCCAATCCATTCTCTGTTTTGCATCACAAATGTGGGAGTGTTATTGTTATGAAAGATTGCATGGTGATCTCTCTATTCATTGCACTTCCTATTTGGTCTGGGTTAGATCTAATTACTGATTAGCTCCCACTTGAAAAGCACAAGTCTAGACTGAAACAAACCCAGGTATTGTGGGATATGTAGTTTCTATAAAGGAAGTGTCAGTTGATAGACTACAGACAGAGGTCATACATTAACCTGTGCAGTGCCACCACATGCTTCATGTTTGAACTCAAACAAAATCTACTGACACTGGTGTGAAGATTTACTCTACTATAGTCTGTGCATAAAGAGCAACAAATGACACCATAAACCTACAGGATCAATGCACTTTTTATGTAGGTGAAAAACACAGGGTACAGGTTTATAATGCCTTTAAAGTGGTTGTAAAGTCAGAAGTTTTTTATCTTAATGCATTCTATGCATTAAGATAAAAAACCTTCTGTGTGCAGCAGCCCCCCTCAGCCCCCCCAATACTCACCTGAGCCCATCTTGATCCAGCGATGTTGCAGTTATGTTTCGGCTGCCCAGGAGTCTTCCTCCTCATTGGCTGAGATAGCAGCGTGGCGCCATTGACTGCCACTGCTGTCAAAGTCAGTGAGCCATTGAGGAGAGAGGGGGTGGGGCTAAACCGTGGCTCTGTGTCTGAATGGAAACACAGAGTGGTTGCTCAGCTCGGGTGTCCCATAGCACGCTGCTTGCTGTGGGGGCACTCGGCAGGAGGGAGGGGCCAGGAGCACCGACGAGGGACCAGAGAAAAGGAGGATCCAGGCTGCTCTGTGCAAAACCACTGCACAGGGCAGGTAAGTATTATATGTTTGTTATTTTTAAATAAAAAAAGCTGAGACTTTAGTATCACTTCAAAAAAAAATCCCCCCTTAGTACACCCCCTACACAAAACACTAAACAGTTTATTCATTTCCATTGAAGAGAAAAGTCAAATTGAAGGAAGTCAGCTCTGTAATTCAAAAAAATGCAGCATGTTATCTGCCAAGGAGGAGGTGTTACACCAGGAATTGCATCACATCCTCTCCTCTCTCTCAACACCATAATGAAGCTACACACCCCATCATGCTTTGGGAATTGCAGTTAATGTGGGATGGTACACTAGGCCTGCGCATGTTAAATGTGAACATCTTGCCAAGAGAATGGCACTCACTCCCCAGTAGCTATATGGTTAAATCTATACAGCTGCCCAGTTCCTTCCCCGTCTCATCTGCTTATACAGAAAGACTATAAAACTCTTCATCTCTCCTCTGTGTTTCTCCGGTGATCGGCATAGGTAATACTGATCTCTGAAGTTTGGGCTGTCACAGTGCCTTCTTAATGTCACTAGTGAGATCTGTACCCTCTGCCTGCCTGTGTGATTGCCCGGCATGTATGGGGTTAAATGGTTTGAGGTAACTTGTGGGCACTGCCTGTGTGGGATGTTCATACCACGTATCTGAGACTTGCTGGTCCATCCACTGCAGCGAGCAGGAACTGCTGGCTGAACTAAACTACAAGAGGGACGTGAAAAGACCAGTGGAATGAAAGGCATAGCAGGCTATGTTCTTGCAAACAGAAAACCACAGGGAATCAACCCCATTATTTAAAAAATGCACATGCTGCTTCTCAAAAACTACAGGGGCAATCAGAAGATGGATTACATATTCTAAAAACGTAGGAAAGCAGCATTAAAGCTATGAAAAAAAGTTTTTGCCCATCGTTCTGCTTTAAGTCTAATACTAACAAATCAGTTTTTGCAATACACCTTTTATCTTTTTTTTGGCATTTGGGATTATTTTCCTTTGACTTGTGCAATGGGGTTTTACAGTTTTTTTCTGTTCTATTTCATTTATATTTACATTTTTCATTTGATCAATGTGTTTATGACATCACATCATCTATTGCATGATAATTTGGTCATTTTGACTTTACAGGCTGGTACACAGCAAAGTGGACTACCAAATGCAAAGTACAGTGTGTTCAACCAGGAAGGCTGGACAAGAAATCGCTCATCAGCCCATCAATCACTCCGTTTTTCTCTGGCAATTGGCTATGATAAGCAAAGAGAGTAGACAGTCTTCACAAACAGTACCTGGGGATCTGTCGCACAACAGAGGGAAAGTCATTTTGTCTTTTCTTCCTCCTGTATTATGGCAGTTTTCTATGGTGGTTGTCCCCCCCCCCAACTTCCTCCTTTACATACAATCAATAAAATAATTTTGGATGTTTCCACTCCTAATACCTCTCAGATAAGGAGTATATAACATCCCTGTCTTGAATATACCATATACATTAACATTAATGTAATGTTACGAACTGCAGAATATTTTATCTTTTTACTGTACTTCAAACATACTCATGCTATGATTTCATACAAGCAAAATCTAAATTCAAATGAATTTGCACCATCTGTCCAAAAAATGTACATAAATACAAAATGTATTTACACCTTTATCTAAAGACAAATAGTTGTAAATGTGGACATTTATTATTCTTGAACTTTCAAAGAAACCTTAGTAACTTCACCATAATGGCAAGGGATATGGCAAATCTCAGACTGCTGTCATCATTGCAAAATGATAACTATAAAAGAAAATCACACAAAATTGACCATTTTGTTCCACATGACAACAGTTTGCAGAGAGACCAAATGTTACATTTTCTAAAAGCAATTCCAATGAGTATTGCCACCACAAGCTGTCAGTAGTACAAAGCTTTCCTAGGCAATTAAAATCCAAGATCAGGTCAGAATTTCAATGACAGTTTGATAAAATGTATCTAAGCATGGGCCTGTCCTTCTAAAAAGAACACTGTAAGGTAGATCAGCAACATTTTCAACTATTTCTATGTATTCAGTTCATATAGACCCTTGGAAAACCCAGCGTGCAAACAGATATAAATATACCTGATGATTTGTTGGAGAAGCACAGGGTCAAGTACATAATATTGAATGAAGAACTCAAAATGTACTGTACCTTTTGTAAAATATTATAGGGTATCAATTCCTTTGGTGCAGTGAGTCCATATTTTAGAGGAACATGCCTTAAATGCCAATGCCATTTCAGGTTTTGTGACCAAGAAATAAGCTTTGGCAATAGTGCTTGTAATAAAAGGGAGAACCCCAAAAATAGAATCCCTACCATCCACTTAATAAGTGAAAAAAAAAAACATTTTTTTACAACTCTATAAGCAATAGATAACACAACTACCTAAAAAGAGCATCAACATAATGTAAGCCATATGTGTTCTTATTCATTGCATGTGAAACAGCTTCCCTTGGTCAGAAAAGTATACATCCCTCACCAGCTAAAACTAAAAATACTTTAAGATACAGTAAGTACTTCCTAAACATTGAAACATGTTACTTGCATAAAGCACTAAACACATCTGCAATTAAAAAACAGCCTTGGGGCTGAACAACCAAAACCAAATGAGACAGTAATTGGAAAAGATGAGAATAGAAGAGTTTTTTTAATATAAATATTTATTTTTGCAAGTATGGAAGTATAACAACCAAGTGGTGCAAGCATAGAATCATAAAGGGTATCCAGTTACATAACATGACACTAGAACTGAAATCATACAATCATAGGTAAGAGCACTCCCTTAGGGTTTACTGCAAGGGGGTATAGCAAATACAGCTTTAGTACCCAAAATACAAAGGTCAACCATGACAATGAGGTGCTTGAGAAAAGAAGAGTCCTTAGACCGGATACCAAATCTAAGCACCTACTAAACATGAGGATACTAATCATGAAAAGGAAAGGGGTGGAAAATTAGAAAATAAAGAAGGGAAAAGAAAAGTTGGTGGGGAGGAAAAGGGAGAGTCTCCAGTCCCCCCGAAGCGAAGTCCCTAGGTATATTGCTCAGGGGCATAATAGACCTAAAGTAGAAGTCCACCCTAACACTAAAATCCCGCATCTACAGACATCGACAATCTAACACTAACCTATCTAACCCTGTAAAGAAGAAATCAGTATACATACCTTTTTTGAAACCGATCCGACCCGATCCCACGCTGAGCTGTCAGCTGCGGCTTTGCTGTCGAGGCGGGTGCAGAGGACACGTCCGACAACGGAAGCCCCATAGTAAGTCTATAGGTGACTTCACTCCCCATTCATTTCACAGCCGTTGTCGGCTGTGTCCTCAGCAGAGCTTCCGCCGCTGGAGACCAGATCGGCTTGAAAAAAGGTATGTATACTAATTTCTTCTTTACAGGGATAGATCGGTTAGTATTAGATTGTGGATGTCTATAGATGCAGGGATTTTAGTGTTAGACTGGACTTACACTTTAATTGTAAACAAGAGTATGGAAAGGTATTAAGCCATTTATAAAGTATAAAGCAGGTGCATCTGAGCTACTACCTCCTGTGTTATTCCTTGTTAGCCTGAGGAACACGGCTCCCAGCCTAGGAAGTCTCTGCAAACCTAAATACTCAGTCAATGCAAAAAGGGAAAGGCTGGCACCATGAAAATTGGCTAAATCATTATTCTTTATCAATACAGGTGAAAAACAACCATATGGCTGTATTAATAATGAATAATGTTTTAGCAGATTTTCATGGCGCCGGCCTTTCCCTTTTTGCATATAAAGTATGTTGAAAAGGGCAGTTAGCTGTTTAGTAAAGGACAACATTGTCCACGTTGCTCCAATGCCAGCAGCATCTTTTATCATGTATATAGAGATGAAGGATGGCCACACTCCCATACACGATGCAATTACGGTTTATTCTAGAGAAATAAAAACAACACCACTCAAAGATGTACAGGCAGGAGGAAGCAGGTGACGCGTTTGACACGACTAGCGTGCTTTATCAGAACCTTGCAAAAAATAACCACCATACATGTATATATATGAAAATATCACATATAATCAATTAACCAATTAGGTGATTAAACTCGCTGTTTCCAACCATTGTCCTCATTCACAGAGGGTACCCTGTAGAAGTCCTTGACCATGCACTAACCAAGATTAGGACCACCTGCACTAAGTCCTCAGGGCCTCTAGATCAACCACTGTTCGTCCACACGTTCATCCGTGAATCTGACAACATCAGACAAGCCATTAGGAAAAATCTACGTATTCTACAAGCCGACAACACATTAGCATATGAACTCAAAACGGGGCCCGTAATTGCACATAGACGGAACAAGACACTTCGTGATGTTCTCATACAAGCTGACCTTAGACATAGGCAAGCAGATCAATCTGAACAAACCAGTGGCAGTGCATTTTGTCAAACACAGACATCAAACACATGAACTAAGGGGTATGGTTATTGAACATGTCCAACAACCCATTGGAGGAGGTGACCATGACCGTCAACTGCTACAACGCAAAGCCTATTGGATCCATACCCTGGGCACGGTCCATCCTGGAGGACTTAACGCCAACCTATCATTTACATGCTTTCTGAATGAGAGATAGCTGACCTGTTTCCTTGATTTGAACGATGATCGAACTAATTTTCTTGACCTTGGAGTTCCTTTCTTTGCTTATTCCCCTTTTCCTTTCCTGAATGTTTACTCACTCCTGGGCAATGGCCCCATGTCAATGCAATATAGGACTCTATTAGACCCATTGAGACTTTTTCTCACTGGTATCTTTCCCTGCATATAATGGACCTTCTGATTCAATTTTGAACGTAGATAGCTTGGCCTTTTATAACCAGGCTCTGAGTGTTCCCTCTTCCCCTTCTTCCCCCACCCCCTCCCTTTTCCCGTCTTCCCTTTCCCCCTCTTTTTCTTTTCTTTTTTTTTCTTCCTTTTTTTCTTTTTTCCTTTTTTCATTTCTTTCGTTTTTTTTCGTGTTTTTTTTTTCATTTTTCTCTTTTCTTTTTTCTTTTTTTCTTTTTTCTTTTTCTCCCCCCACTATCTTCATCATTATTTTTATTTTCTTTATTTGTATTTTCATTTCTTTATTCATTATTTTTTTAATTTAATTTTATTTTCAGTTTAATTTGTATTCTTATTTATTATTATTTTCATTTTTATTATTTTTTCATTATTTATTTTTATTTTTATATTTATTTACATTTTTATTTTATTTTTTTTTTATTTTTTTATATTTTATTTTATTTTTATTTTTTATTTTTATTTATATTTATTTTTATTTTTATTATTATTTTTATTTATTTTTACAATTATTTTCATTTCTAAATTTCACCACTTTTGTTCTCCCTGTTCTCTTTGATTACTTACAATCCTTTTCTTATCTGCTTCCTTATCTATTTTCAACTCCTTGGTCCCGATCTCTCCTCCCCTTTCTTTCCTCCGTGTTTTTCTCTCTTTCATTTCCTTCACAGTCTGCACTTCTCCTCTCACATCACTCACACTGCCCACATCCTCCCCTACCTCCCCTAATTGGATATAGTCTACCTTTATGGGTGGGGCCAGCCGGCGTCATTCGTTTCTATGACATCAACGACAATGCAGCATCTCCCGTTGCCCAGTTACTGCCCACGCATTACGCATGCGCAGCCGGCGATCTCTGCCTAGTCCGAAGCAATTACCCCCACATGGGCGCCGATCTGATGCTGTTTCACAGCATCGGCAGCCCCCAGCAATACAGTGTCCCTGTTGCCTGGCTACCACCGCTACATCGTGCAATGCGCGATCGGTGATTGCCGGCTTAATATAATGTATGCTTCCCTGCACTAGTGCCAATTGATTTCTCAATCATGCTATCATCAGTCATGTTCCCTAGCAACGGGCTCTCCCCTTATGGCTCAGGATCCACTTTTTTACATGAAAAATACAGGTAATGTCAGTAGCTTTTTAACCCCTAATTTACATATGTTTGGTGATCTGTTTGCTATCCTTTTATTATGCTAATTTTTGAGTCTTTTCTGGCGGGATTTGTGACGTCATACCTCTCTGGGGGGTAGGGGTTTTGCGTTTTCTTGATTTTTTCTTGATTTTTGATTGGTTGATGGCTACTTAAATTCTCTCCACTGTTATTTTCACATTTATCACATGCCTGACGAAGGGGTCCTGCGTGACTCCGAAACGTTGCACCTCTTTGTGTTGTGATCATGCAATAAACTAAACCGTTTGGATGCCATTCTGTGCTGATCCTTGGTGTGCTGGCAAGTATCTACATTGTGACTTGAACCAGTATCCAGCTGGTTGTTGCTGCAGCACCCAAACCTTTAGAGCTTATACCAGGAACGTGTGCGATGGGAATATGAAGCATTACACATCATTCACAGAGAAATACACAAAATTCCAAATATGTCAAAAGAACATTAACTTCTTAAAATGAAAATAAAAAGTATCTGTAAAGAAAAAACAAGACACATAAGTATAAATATCCTCATGAACAGATTCAATAAACGAAAGAGAAAACAAAAGAAAAAACAAAAACAGGAAAAAAAGAGATATAGCAAAATATTGACTAAAAACTAATACACCAATTGGTCTATATTGAAAATGTATGCTTGTATCCTATCTTAAAGGTTTAATAAGGACGGAATAACTAAACATACTAAAGACAACTGTAGGATGATCAAAACCAGATTCCATGGGTGTCAGGTAATAAAAATATCAGATGAATCATAAAAATGTGTCAAATCCCATCTTTTTATCACCTGCTGTGGGCTTGCCTCAGGATTTAAGGCTTCTGGCTCCAGGTGTACAGTTCATCCACGATCAAATGGGCTTGCCCCTGACTTTGGACCCTAAACATTGTATATTTGAGTATTTCCCAGATCCAGATGCTGATAAATCCATGACAACATTTTTATATAAAACCCTATTTAGTGCAAGAAAGAAAATAGCCCAAAACAGGAGGCAAATGTTTCCTCCCATGTTGCACTTCTGGTTAGCAGATATTAAGGCCACTCTCACCTATAAGAAGTTAATCTATATACTGTGCATAGAGGATGCCCTTCTAAATATCACAAAGTCTGGAATCGTTGGTTGGAGCATTCAACCACATGTGTATGAGCCCTATAGTAACCTGAAGAAGTGGAGATGAGAATTTAAAAATCTTACCCCTCAACCCTGGGTTAAATTTGCATACCGCACTGCCCAGTTAAGCTTTTTCCTCTCCATAACTGGATAGTCTTTTAATGAATGCATTTGGTTTTGCACTTATAAGCATTGCTAATCTCTGCACAGGTACAGATGGGTCCTGGACCATTATCATGTATAATATTGTGAACCACACTCTGGTCATGTTTTTATCATGTTTTATTACTTTACTTTTTTGTATACAAATACTTCAACATAAACCACATCAATTTAAACTAAGAGAAATTCACTAGTCTACTTCTTTTATGTAACTTTGTGGGGTAAGTATATTGTTGTCTCTCAGCCAATATGCCTGTTGTGCCTGGGTGGTATCAATGGTAAGGAAAGCGCAGCTTTTTTATATTCTAGTAAAAAAAGAAAAACAATAGAAAAATAAAAGCACACTAGTCAACAGTCAAATCAGACTGAAATTCACAGCGGATATCTGCCAGCTGTGAAATGACCTGATCTGGCTTAGCTACTGAATTTAGAGAATTGTTTTTCTTATGTCTGTTGGAATAACTAGGGTTGCTTGTGTGTTTTTATGTGTTGTAGAGAGCTGTTATCTCATAGAGTGGAACTTTACCCTGAAAGAAATCTCCTAAATTAAAGCTCTTCTTTAATCATCCACAAACCTCTATTTTATTTTAAGCAAAAAAGTAGCTGCCTCTGTGGTATGATAGCACTAAGTAGTAACTGTTTCTATTGCTCTTGCACAGGGCAATTTTATATCTGGCATCACTGATATCTGAGAATTTGGACCTTTAACCGCAGAGTTGTCATCATGGCTGCTATCCCAGGTGCTACACAAACTCCCACAGTACAACTGTGCTACCATGGCAAAATAGACAGGTGGAAAATGTGCTGGTACGAACTACACAGGCATCAGAATTTACTAAATTAGGGAAGTGGACTTGACCAGAAAGAACTGTTTCCAATCGTACTGCTATGTGTGCATGGATTAAAAAATATCTTTACCTTAAGAATTATCCAATAATTGACCCCCAGCATATCCTTTAATAATATTAACCTATAATTGATTCCCAGCATCCCCCCAAAGTGAAATACTCATCTGTCCTCTGCCAGATCTACTGTGCGACCTGCTGGGAGAGACACAGCTGGTACAGAAAAGTTTCTCAGCAGCTTTGTTTTCTACACATGAGCAAAACATTTCCATTTATTCCTCTGGAGACTCCTATTGTGATCCCCAATGGTGGATGGTCTCTCCTAAAGAATACATATATATTTTTACGTAAAAGGACCAGGAGAATTTGCAGCAGTGGCTGTGGGGCTGTCACAGGTGAGATTAATATTTTGAGGAGGTGCTGGGGTAGAGAGAGGGGTAAGTTGAAGTATAACTGTTTTTAAAAAGTTATCTTCTAAGGACACTTTCAAGATTATTATAGTACTCGGCGGACAGAAAAATATTTAACTTGGCAGGATAGTTGATTTATATGTGCAACAGTTTTTATTGTCTTTTCATGCTGTGTCCTCCTGTTGAATATTTTGCCCTTTCCTGTTGTTGTTGTTCCTCCTGTCTTCCCTGGGTCCTCCTGTATACCTGTTGCTGCTTTTTCTGGTGCCCTCTCTCCTGCAATCCTCTCTGGCTTATTCTGCACCCCAGGCTCTCTTCCAATACCTGATTTATTTAGGTGACCTCTAAACATGAAATGGCAAGGCCAAGTGCATGTCTTCTAGTTGGTCTATTAGGCTTCTTAACCACTTGACACCCGCCCACCGTCAAATGATGGCTGGGCAGTGTGGCTCTCGTTCTGGGTGGACGTCATATGACGGCCTCCCAGAATGACCGCTCTCGTGCGCCCCGATCTCGACCCCTATCTGTGTAAAGAGCCATTGCTCTTTAACCATGTGATCGGCTGTGTCCAATCACAGCCGGTCACATGTAACCACGGAGATGCCAGTAATCAGCACTCCTCGCCTCACACTGACAGAGTGTGAAGAGAGGAAAGCCGATCATTGGCATCTCCTCACAGGGGACAGCTAGATATGTAATCAGGGCACTGATCATCAGTGCCCTGATTACAATTAAGTGACCACCAGTGCCAGCAATGATTGCCCACCACTGCCAGCAATCAGTGACAACCAGTGCCCACAATTGCCACCAATCTGTGCCCAGCAATCAGTGGCCATTCGTGATGTCAGTCAGTGCTGGCTATCAGTGCTGTCCATCAATGCCCATCACTGCTGCCCATCAATGCTTATCACTGCTGCCCATCATTACCACCCATCATTGCCCATCAGTGCCCATCAGTGCCACCTATCCGTGCAGCCTATGTGTGCCCCCCATGCCGCCTATCTGTGCCCACCAGTGCCGCCTATCTGTGCCCAGTGCCCACCAGTGCCACCCATCAGTGCCGCCTATCAGTGCTTATCAGTGCCACATATCAGTGCCCATAAGTGCGGCATATTCGTGCCTCCTCATCAGTGCCACCTAATCAGTGCCCATAAGTGACGCCTCATCAGTGCTCATAAGTGCCATCACATCAGTGCCCATCAGTGCAGCCTATCAGTGCCCATCAGTGTTGCCTCATCAGCGCCCATCAGTGGAGGAGAAAATTACTTATTTACAAAATTTACTGACAGAAACTATGGAAAACTTTTTTTTTTTCAAAATTTTTGGTCTTTTTTTTTAGAAAAAAATAAAAAACCCAGGAGTGATTAAATACCACCAAAAGAAAGCTCTATTTGTGTGAAGAAAATGATAAAAATTTCACATGGTTACAGTGTAGCATGACTGCGCAACTGTCATTCAAAATAAGACAGCGCTGAAAGCTGAAAAATGGCCTGGGCAGGAAGGGGGTGTAAGTGCCCTGTATTGAGGTGGTTAAAGAACTATTAAACCCAAAAGCAAGCCTTAACTATATTGCAGTTTACCAATTAGCTGTATTAATTTAATTTTTTAGGCTTTCTTTCCTCTATTTTCATCTGGTGATCCAGCCAGAAAATCTGTTTTTCAAAAGCTCAAGCTCTCCAGCAGAATGCATCAGTTTGCATGGATAAGGCCATCCAGGAGGCATGTTACAGGCTAGATCAACAGGTGAAAACAGAAGTGGAAAAAAGCCAAAGAAAAGAAAACTGATTAAGCCACCACATTTAATGATTGGTAAGCTGCAATATAATACATTTTTGGTTTTGGGTTTAATACTAATGATTAGTGGTATTTGTTTTTCTAAAGTCCAGGCAAAAATGCTAGTGCCCTCTTGAATCTCTGAAGCTCAAACAATTTACTACAGGGCCAGTGTTTTTCCTCTTTGCTAACAGAGTAGATTGATATGCTCAGGCTGTATTTTTTATTTCCTGCAGCAAAGGTAGCACTTGTTGACATCTGGGAAATAAATGCCTGTGGCATTCTTTCTTCTATTTTATTTTATTTATTTCAGGTACTTATATAGCGCCGTCAATTTACGCAGCGCTTTACATATATATATTATACATTCACATCAGTCCCTATACCCTCAAGGAGCTTACAATCTAAGGTCCCTAACTCACATTCATACATACTAGGGCCAATTTAGACAGGATCCAATTAACCTACCAGCATGTCTTTGGAGTGTGGGAGGAAACCGGAGTACCCGGAGGAAACCCACGCAGACACAGGGAGAACATGCAAACTCCAGGCAGGTAGTGTCGTGGTCGGGATTCGAACCAGCGACCCTTCTTACTGCTAGGCGAGAGTGCTACCCACTGCGCCACTGTGCTGTCTTCTAGTATGTGAAGCCCTCTGTCAATAGCATAGAGATGAGCCATCGGGTGTTCGTTTGTTCTAAAACGAACCGAACATATGGGGCGTTCGCGGGAGATTCGAGCGCCTCGGAAAACCCCATAATGCACTGCGAGATCGCAGTGCATTGCTGTATGATGATTGGCCAAAGCATGCACCTGACCTGCATGCTTTGGACAATAACAGCGCGCTCTGCTGAGAGAGTCATAATTGGCCAAAGGCAGAGTGCCTTTGGCCAATCAAGGCTCAGGGGGACTAAGTCCACGTCCCACACATATAAGGCTACTTACATAGCGGCCATGTGTAGTGCTGTTGGTGTGGACAGAGAGATAGATTGATAGATACAATTTTGATATAATATTCTACATAAAGAGTATCTGTGAGGGGTTACAGTGTTGTGGCACCACCACCACCACCCAAGGCCCAATTTTTCTGCCCCTGTTTAACAGGGGCATGTAATTAAAATGTTTGATATAATATTTCAACGCAGGGCCCGTTCCTGCGCCCAACAAGAGTAACTGTCAGACCACCTGAGACCAGGTGACAGATGCACTCCGTAGGAGTCGGAAGTGCACTGCTAACATAGTGGACCCTAGGACTACTGCTGCAGATAGTACCCAGGGAGGTTCAGGAAGCAGGTCTACTGGATCACTAACACAGATCCCAGTGGGAGCTAGAGCAAAGATTCCCCAGGGCGTGGAATCTAAGAGCCAGCTGGTGTTCACCAGAGCCTTTAGTGGTGAGGATGGACTGCGCTGCAGTCTGGCTCCAGGTCGCGACCCCTAGGGTCTCACAGCTCACGCTCATGGTAGACTACAGGAGAAGGAAGCAGTGGGCTGGAACAACAAGGATAGTAAAGGGATAAGGCAAAGGTCAGGGCGACTAGCAGACAGGAACAACAGAGTACACGCCAAAGGTTCAGGGTCACAGGCAAACAGGGGTAGTCGGGGACACGCCAAAAGGTCAGAGTCACGAGCAGACAGGAATAGTCGAGAACACGCCAAGGTCGGTAACAGACAAACGACGAGCACACAGCAAACAGGAAGCCAAACACACAATGGATACACAATGGTTGATCAGGACTGCTGGCTTGCAGTGCACAGGTTAATATAGGGTTCCCTGATAGGGCCTGGGGTGGAGCCATGCTTAGAGGAGAGGTTATAAAAACAGCCAGGTGAGAGTGGGTGGCCTCTTAGTCTGAACACATGAGGAGAGGTAAGCAGACAGAGAAAGATTACTGCATAACCATGACAGTACCCCCCCCCCCCTTACGAGGCCTCCCCCGCCTGGGCCCAGGCTTAAAGGGAAACTCCAGATGAAACCTCCTCAACAGACGAGGGGCAAAGATCTCAGATGCAGTGATCCAAGACCTCTCCTCAGGACCAAACCCTTTCCAATGTACGAGGTACTGAAGAATGCCTCTACGGCGCCGGGAATCCAGAACTTGACTAACCTCGTACTTTAGATTATCCTCAGAGACTGAAATTGAGGTAGGGAGAGGACAAGAGGACTCACTGAGGACTAAAGGCTTCTTAGGAATGGGTAAGGGCATGAGAAGACCATCAGGAGTCTGAGCAGGGTCCCCCAGACCCTTAAAGATGAGCTGGACATCCAGCACAATCATCAGACTGGGCAGAGGTCGACTGAATAGTATCACCAGGTGTAGCGACTATCTCAATCGCATCACAGGGCGTAGCGACTGTGGAACTTGAGGACAAGTTAGCGTGGCTGGGCATCCAAGGGAGTTTAGGGACAGGCAAAGATAAATGGTTATGCAAACTGGAGTGAATGATCGGCTCAGGTTCATAGGTGGGCTCCTCATCCAGAGTGCCACATGATCTAGAGAGTGCATCAGTCCGACTATTGCAGGACACATCCCAGAAATCGCTATATACAGCGGGAAGAGCAGAAGATACTGGGATGGTGGCAACAGGAAGTTTCCCTTTTGGGGTAACCTTGAGTAGGCAGGAAGAGGAAAAGGAGGAACCCCAAGCCAGGATCTGTCCAGCAGTCCAGTCAACATGTGGAGAATGGAGCCGTAACAAAGGAAGACCTAATATGATAGGAGATGAAGCCTTAGGTAAGACAAGGAAGGATATCCACTCCTGGTTGAGTGTCCCTACCGATATCTTAACAGAGAGGGTCTGGAAGTGGATAGGGCCCCCCGGGAGAACAGTGCCATCAATTGCCAAGACCACCAATGGCGTTGTAAGGGGCAAAAGGGTAAGTCTCATGGAAGATGCAGTTTCCCAATCCATGAAATTACCAGCGACTCCAGAATCCAGATGTGCCAAGACCGAACGAGAGGAAGCGCCGATATGAAGGAATACAGAAAGAAGACGAGAAGGTGAAGGTGATATCTCGGGGTCTAATACTCCACCTTCCAGATGTATTAGCCCCGAGCATTTTTCCGGACGAAGAGAACAAGTGTCACGAAAATTACCTTTGACCCCACAGTAGAGGCACAGGCCCAGAGTTCTGCACCTAGCGCGTTCTTCGGGAGATAACTTGGTCCAGCCCAGCTGCATAGGTTCCTCAGCAGGCAGGGGGTGCTCCTTGGATCAAAGAGAAGGGACAAGGAGCTCAGGCTGCCTAAAGAACAGGGAGTGCTGACGTCTTTTTTCCAGGGCCCTCTGCTGAAAGCGAATATCAATCTGGTTACACACGGTGATGACACAGTCCAAATCAGCAGGGAAGGATCTTCCTGCTAATTCATCCTTCACTCTATCATAGAGGCCATGTAAAAAGTTGCAACTAGGGCCTCATTATTCCAGCTCAATTCAGCCATGAGGATACGGAACTGAAGAGCACACTGTCCCACAGAAGCATACTCTTGACGGAGACATAAAAGAGCGCTGGCCGCTGAGGAGACACGACCCAGTTCCTCGAAGATATTCTGAAAAAGTTTCAAGAAATCAGACAGGCTAGAAACCACTGGATCATTCAGTTCCCACAGAGGAGCAGCCCAGGCTAATGCCTCGCCGGACTGGAGGGATATAATATAGGCTACCTTCGCCCGATCGGACAGGAAGTTTTGGGGCTGGAGTTCAAAATTAATTCTGCACTGACTAAGGAATGCCCTGCAGGCCTTGGAGTCCCCAGAAAAGCGACCTGGAGCTGGCTGTGATAGGTGCAGCAGCAGATAGCGGTTGAGGTTGTTGAACCAGGGATCCTAATGAGACCTGTACCTGTTCAAAATGGGAGGCCAAATCCTGAAGGAATCGCATCACCTGGGTCTGATGAAATTCCTGGGTCTCTAGTCTGCGGACTAAGCCCTGTAATGGATCATCTGCAGGAAGCGGCACGTCAGCCGAGTCCATGGCTGATCAAACTGTCAGGTCACCTGAGACCAGGTGACAGATGCACTCCATAGGAGCCGGAAGTGCACCGCTAAGATAGTGGACCCTAGGTCTGACTGCTGCGGATAGTACCCAGGGAGGTTCAGGAAGCAGGTCTACTGGATCACTAACACAGATTCCAGTGGGAGCTAGAGCATAGATTCCCCACGGCCCCTAGGGTCTCACAGCTCACGCTCACGGTAGACTACAGGAGAAGGAAGCAGCAGGCTGGAACAACAAGGATAGTAAAGGGATAAGGCAGAGGTCAGGGCGACTAGCAGACAGGAACAACAGAGTACACGACAAAGGTTCAGGGTCACAGGCAAACAGGGGTAGTCGGGGACAAGCCAAAAGGTCAGGGTCATGAGCAGACAGGAATAGTCGAGAACACGCCAAGGTCAGTAACAGACAAACGACGAGTACACAGCAAACAGGAAGCCAAACACACAATGGATACACAATGGTTGATCAGCACTGCTGGCTTGCAGTGCACAGGTTAATATAGGCCCTGATAGGACCTGGGGTGAAGCCATGCTTAGAGGAGAGGTTAGAAAAAGAGTCATGTGAGAGTGGCTGGCCTCTTAGTCTAAACACATGAGGAGAGGTAAGCAGACAGAGAAAGATTACTGCATAACCATGACAGTAACTGTGAGGGCTTACAGTGTTCTGGCACCACCAAAATCAAAGGCCCAATTTTTCTGCCCCTGTGTAACAGGGGCATGTAATTAAAATGCTTAATATAATATTTCAAAACAGGGCCCGTTCCTGGGCCCAACAAGAGTAACTGTGAGGGGGCTACAGTGTTCTGGCACCACCAACACCTAAGGCCCAATTTTTCAGCAGAGTATACAGGGCAGGCCGTATAGTATATATACTGCTGTTCAGAGTATATAGTGCCTGGGGGCCTGGGGGACCCCCACGCCATTTTTTTTTTAACTTTGGTGTGGGGTTCTCCTTAATATGCATACCAGACCTGAAGGGCCTGGTATGGATTTTTGGGGGGACATTGACACCATTTTTTTTTGGTATTTTTGGTGTGGGGTTCCTCTTAATATTCATACCAAACCAAAAGAGCTTGGTTAATGGACTGGGGGGGTTGACCCACTCCATTTTTTATGATATTGCTAGGATCCGACAATACATTACAGCCGCAAGCAGTTTTAAATGACATTTTTTCCTTTAGAAATTTAATTTTGCTGTGGTACTGTTATAAACATGGGAAAGATGTGCTGCTTTACAGACAGACTAAGGAGACCCCCCAGGCACAATATTTAAAGGAATATTTAAGTTTTCTTGTTTTACTTTAAGCATTATTAAAATCGCTGCTCCTGAAAAAACGGCCGTTTTTAAAACTTTTTTTGCATTGATACCCTGGGGCAGGACCCAGGTCCCCAAACACTTTTTATGGAAATATCTTGCATATAAGTCTTTAAAATGAGCACATTTGATTTTTCACATTCGCGTCCCATAGACTTTAACGGTATTCGCACAAATTTTTTGCCTGTTCGCATGTTCTGCTGCGAACCAAACCGCAGGGGTGTTCGGCTCATCCCTACAATAGCATTACCATAGCAGTCATAAGTTGTAAGTCCCATGCTAAGGTAAGTATCAGGAGATGGTCGTGGCTGCTGCCTACCCCAAAAACTTCACTAGGTCGAGTTATTGATAGAGATGGGGGGGGTCAAATGGCGCTGCTATTTAACTATAAATAAAAAGTGTATATGTATACAATGTTTATATCCTATGCGTGTTCAGTGAAAGTGATGGCCCATGTACACTAGTAAACATCATATGTGCAAATCAGACCATATTGGTAAAATGTGAGAAAATATAAAAACATAGGAAAATAAACAGAAAAATATATATGTGAAATACAAAAAATTGATTATACAGAAAAAGTCCAAAAAAAATTATATTTAGCTTTCTCAGTTCCTCAATTGGAAAAATTCCATTCATATCACACACAGTCCAACAAACTAAATTAAATCTGTTTTCTTAAAGCTGTGATTTCCAAAGTGACTTGGGCATAAATTTAATGCAATTTCTAGTGTAAAAACGGTACAAAAACCCCTCCTGGTTCCACACTCAACACAAAAATGTACCCCTGCAAGGGTAATGCACATTCAAACAGAGTTGCCTCTGATCTCAGTGTCAGTGTTGGTTCCTCTTCCTCAATACTCCCAGTCGTATGGTAGGTTCACATTGTGGTACTTAAGGGGTTAATCCTTTGCATAAAGGCTATTTGATCCAGTCTCTCTGATCTTCTTCCACTATATCAAAATAAAACAAAAAACTGATATTTACAGAGCCAGTGGACTGGCTGCACATGCTCAGTTTGGTGACTGAGCACATTCCACGTTTGACACTTTTAATGGGACGGGGGGGGGGGTAGCGGGTATCTGTTTTTGACAGGCACCCATCCCCACTTACGAGAGATCTCATCACAGGCCCCCTTCCTGCTTCCCCCACCGCTGCGCAATTGAGAAAGCGCTTCCCGCGTGCGCAGTAAGAAACCAGGGCTGTGAAACCCAAAGGCTTCACTGCTGGGTTCCCTTTCTACGAATGGCGGTGGCAGCACCCGAGAGCCGATAGAAACATTGGCTGGGGTGCCGACATCGCTGGATTCCAGGACAAGCAAGTATCCTAATATTAAAAGTCAGCAGCTACAGTATGTGTAGCATGAAAAGAAGAAAAAAAGAGCGCACCAGCCTAGTGCATTATCCTTGACAGATTTATTAATTAAAAACAAGATAAAAACTACTCACAAAGGTCAAAGAAAAAAATCGCATGGTATATGGCACAGAGGCAATTATTCCAGTGGTAGCCGTTTTCCAGGTTCCAGGAAGGAGGCATACAGACTACTGCTGGCTAACGCGTTTCGAAGGTTACCCTTCTTCATCAGAGCCTTAGTAGTGTTGGTCTCATGCTGGCTTTTTATACACATGTCAAACTAAACCAGACTGGTCGGGTTGGTTCTAGGGCTCCTCCCTTAATTGATGGGCGGTCCTCTAGGGAGGGTGGGTCTTGGCATGGTTGTCATTATTAAAGGGCCATAGTATATTGATTTATTTAATTGTTTATTTAATTGGTTTTTATTATTATTATTATTGTTGATGAATTTCGTTGTGTATACTAGAATTTGGGTTATAGTTATAATTTCTAGTCCCTAATTCTAGCTCTAGTGATAATTTAAAATTGAAATTAAAATTGAACTTTAGTTTTTAAGTTTTTTAAGTTTTTTGAGTTTTTAAGTTTTTAAGTTTTAAGTTTCTTCTCAAATATTTTTATATATGCATGTGTATGATCTGAAGTACAAACATCCCATACCAGGTAGGCTGAAAGGATAATGCCAATGGTTATCTATAAACAAGCCAAGGCATCCCAGAAGATCTGCTCATCTCCCCTCCAAATTCTAGTATACACAACGAAATTCATCAACAATAATAATAATAATAAAAACCAATTAAATAAACAATTATGCCTCCTTCCTGGAACCTGGAAAACTGCTACCACTGGAATAATTGCCTCTGTGCCATATACCATGCAATTTTTTTCTTCGACCTTTGTGAGTAGTTTTTATCTTGTTTTTAATTAATAAATCTGTCAAGGATAATGCACTAGGCTGGTGCGCTCTTTTTTTCTTCTTTTCATTTAACACTAGGACAATCCCATCCTTTGAGAGCAGCAAGGCCGAAATCCATAGTCCTTCTTGAACCCTCGGGACTTTTTAGCCAATACACCTGTGCGCAAGAGTATTTTTTGCTTCTTCTTTTTATACAGTATGTGTAGTTACTGACTTTGAATTTTTTGCTGGGGGGAGGGGGCGAACTCCTCTTTAACCTATAGCTTTAACAGTCCAAGCTGTCCAGCAAACGAGCAGTTACAGGTGCAGCTCCTGTATGACAGTCTAAAAAAGTCCAAAATCCAGGTGCTATGTGATGCATAAGCCTCACAATGGAAAGTCAAAAGCTTACCTTACCTATCTGAACCAAATCCTCCTTCGTTTTTATGTCAAATGCTTCCCCTCCCAGGCACTGCAGCTAACATTTGTAGGGTTTCAGCAACAGAATCCAAACCAGAAAACAGAGTGCAGGGATAAATGTGGCCAGTGGCTGATTCACAAGCGACAGGCAAAGCTACAGACTAATTGACAACCTTTGAGAGAAAATGCTGATAGCCATACCCTTTTAACACTGTAGTGCAAGTAGGCACAGCATACAGTGGCTGTACTGCTCTGAATTCAGCAGCAATGCAGCATCCTTGCCACACCATCACAGGAATGTAAATTGAGTGGGCTTCACTGGGAAAATTAACAGGTACTTTAAATTGCACTTATGACAATGTACCACAATGTTGTTTTATTAGGAAATCTATAGTTCTGATTTAAAAGAGAATTTCGGGATTCATAAAAAAAATTATACTCACCTAGGTGGGTGCAGCATCGGTCTGAGATCTAAGACGAGAACTGAGCGTTTACACACCACAGATCGCTCAGTTCTCAGTATTCAGCCTGCATAGAGCTGGCTACTGTCAGTCACTGGCCCTCTGCTCTGCCCCTCCACTGCTCACTGGAGCACTGGGCTCTGGAGGGGGAAGAAGCGGCTGGCTCAGTCTCCCAGCGGCTTGCTGGGAGGCTGAGCCAACTGCCTGTCCAGGCATCTGGGTGGATCTTTTCAGAGCCTGGACCGGCTCTATGATGTCAGCTCACAGCAGGCTTTAGCTCCCTGTCGGCTGAAAATCGGTCACAGGAATGCAGAACGAACTGCACTCCTGTGACCCATAGTTGAAGTACAGCCATGAATGCTTTGGCTATACTTCTCCTTTAACTGCAGTGGATTAGATGAAAACCTAGAATGAACACTATCCTGCAGAAATGAAGGCTACTGGCCATTTTATCATACAATGACAGTTTCAGAAACCTCTGAAACACAGGGGAGCATGGCAATTCAGTTATAAATCTGTAATTTAAAAGGTAAAATCTCCTGAAAAGCTGCCATATGCTCCCACTTGGGGATCAAGAAACTCTAAAACTGGGCACGTCTACTGCCTCGTAGACACGGTCGGATTTTCTGATGGAAAATGTTCGATGGGAGCCTGTTGTTGGAAATTCCGACTGTGTGTAGGTTCCATCGGACATTTTCCATCGGAATTTCCGTCGCACAAAATTTGAGATCTGGTTCTAAAATTTTTCGACAACAAAATCCATTCGCGTAATTCCGATCATGTGTACACAATTCCAACGCACAAAGTGCCACGCATGCTCATAATTTACGATACGGAAGTGCTCGGTCTGGTAAAACTAGCCCTCATAATGGAGATAGCACATTCGTCACGCTGCAATTTTTTAAATAGTTTAATGCAGTGCATTCTCTTGTTCTTTAGAATGCTAGAAGAATGAAGTTGTTTTGCTGCTCATATTCACACAGAGTTCTCACAAACTGATTTCTTTATTATTTCTCGTGATCTCATGAATAATATTAACTTTGTTTTTGGTCACTTCTCCATAATAATGTTTTTTTGTTTTTTTTTTCTTTTTTTATCAAGATCTGCATTTTTTTATTTTTCTAGTGCTCTTCATAATATTATTTCTCATTTTGTGTGTCAAGGTAACACAACACCATTATTATCTTGTATTTTTTTTACCTCAAAGAGGTTGGTTGGTGTCCCTTGTTAATTTGACCTTGTATTTTTTAAATGTACCTGCCTACTCACAAACAAACTGTCCTTTTTGAAGTAAAACACATAGGCAAGTATTTGTGAAAAAGAAATAGCCATTTATTAGGGGTCATAACAAAATAAAGAGGAAGGCAACACTGGAGAAACTGGTGAAATTTGCGAAGCCTTTGTACCCCAGGGCAGACATCAATAATTTTACAGTCAAAATTGGTGGCCTGAGAAGTCCTTATAATAGGGAGCACAATCCAGTCTAGGACTACAAGAGATCAGGAACAGCAGCAGATGACATCTATGTCCCCAGGCTGTGGTCATACAACTGCCTGCATGTTTTGCCAGACCAGACTGAATCCAGGCCATCACACTCTTGTCTTCCTTAGACGCTTCCTTCCAGGCTGTGGCTCTGGTGTTGGAGTTGTGACAGGAGGTGGAGGAGGAGGACCATGGTTGAACTCACAAATGTGGCTTTGGCTTGTGAGTTCGCCCCTCAACCCCTTATTTAGGGCTTGTAACATCACTTCCTCACATAAGAGGCATTGGCCCTCCTCCATTTCCAGCATTTTGCAAGCTGTCATGTAAGCATAGTTCTCTTGAACACTGGGGGGGTTTCTGAGAGCCACAGTAACCTTCAGAAATAGGCCAATTGCTGCCTCCTTCAGGTTACTCCTCTTCCTGACACTTTTTTTGTGGAAGGCCAAGGGGAGGGACCTGGGATTCTGGCAGGCTACTGGGCCCGGCCACCACCTGGCTGCCACTTACCCCTGCCACCTCCTGGATGCCACTTTCCACGGCCTCCTCCTGGCTGAGACTTTGCTGTGTATGAAAAAGGGACATAGTTTTAGTTTTTTGTTCATCAATCACACACAATTTTTAGCTCATGACTGTTGCAAATTGAATGTTAATAAATAGAAAAGACTATAATTCTGACCCCAGCATTTTTTATTCTTGTCGCAATCATTTGTGGTCACTACTGTCTATTGATATGTAAAACACTTTGTGAAATCAGAAATTAGTTATCAAAACTTACATATATTTAACATCATTAATCTGACAAACAGAAATATTTAAAAGAATGCTATACCTGACTCAAGTTGGGCTCCTCCACATGTTGCTGCCTGGAAGGCCCAGGTTGGTCATCGGAAGCCTCATAAAAAAGAAATAACCGCGCTAAATATAAGTGAAACACGTGAAGCAATCTCAAAGACTTCCGTGAGGAAGTACATATATAAATACAAAAATGTTGAAAAATATTAAAAATTAAATTATGAAAAGTACATGGGTCAACACATGTATGTATGAATCAAACATGAGTGTCCATATGTAATATTTGCGAATAAAAATAAGTGTCCATATATAGTAACAGAAAATAAAAATGTGAAGTAATGATCTGAAATCAGTCCAAGAAAGACCCCTTGGGTGAATCCAACCAGAGTCAATGGTGTAAAAAATATGAGTGACAACCCATACAGTATCCGCAAATACCTAATAATTGCGCTTACCGCAAGGCAAGCGAACACCAGCCTGTATCACGTCTTGGTGTGGAGAATCCAGATGGTGCTCTAATGCCCCGTACACACGGTCGGATTTTCCGATGGAAAATGTCCGATCGGAGCGTGTTGTCGGAAATTCCGACCGTGTGTGGGCTCCATCGGACATTTTCCATCGGATTTTCCGACACACAAAGTTGGAGAGCAGGAGATAAAATTTTCCGACAACAAAATCCGTTGTCGGAAATTCCGATCGTGTGTACACAAATCCGACGGACAAAGTGCCACGCATGCTCAGAATAAATAAAGAGATGAAAGCTATTGGCCACTGCCCCATTTATAGTCCCGACGTAAGTGTTTTACGTCACCGCGTTCAGAAAGATCGGATTTTCCGACAACTTTGTGTGACCGTGTGTATGCAAGACAAGTTTGAGCCAACATCCGTCGGAAAAAATCCTAGGATTTTGTTGTCGGAATGTCCGAACAAAGTCCGACCGTGTGTACGCCCTATTAGACTGTATACATCGTAGCACAAGGCAAGCCAACAACAGCTTGTGTTCAGTATTGGTTAACCACACCACACTACGTGATCCACCACCAGGCAAATAATGCGCTTACCGCAAGGCAAGCCAACAACAGCTTATGTTCAATGGCAGTGTGAGAGATCCATTGGCGTTCTGGACTGCTTGCGGCAGGAACCGGGGGATACAGCAGAGATTCCAAAATGACATCTCACAAGCATGTAAATAAAAAGGAACTGGCCATAGTGTAATACTGATAAAAACGATTTAATGGATAAAGGTAGAAAACTCACATGTGTATGTAAAAATACAGCAAACAGCCGGCCGGCATAGCGAGCACCCGTCCACACTGAAAATGGCGATGACGTCAGAGCGTCAACCTCCCGACGTACGTTTCAACCCCAGACAACGCCATTTGTGGTGAAACGTACGTCGGGAGGTTGACACTCTGATGTGCACATCTCACTGTTTAACTGCTGCTTTTTGGGGGGATAGTTTCTATAGGTAGCGCAGTATTTTTTTGTTTTTCTGTGTTTTCTCCATCGGAAGCCTCAGCTGGGGGGAAGGAAGACTGGAGAGTGCTGGCCTGGGTTCAGCCTGTTCTGACAGAAAATGCAGTCTGTCATAGTACCATAGCCTGGGTACATAAGTGTCATCTGGTGCAGCTCCTGATCTCAGGGAATCCTGGACCTTCTTGCGCTCCCTATTATAAGTGCTCCTCATGCCACCAATTAGGGCCTTCAAATAGGGGATGTCTGGGGATCACCGGCTTTACAAATTCCAGCAATTGATCCAGCGCTGCCTTCCTCTTTGGTTTATTGTTATAATACGGGTGGTTTACCTGCCACAGACAGGGCAGCTCCCTGTACATATCAATTAATATGGGGATAAAGTCCTCATTGTTGAATAGATCCATTTTCTCTGTAAGACACAACACAAGACAAACCCTAATGTCAAGCGAAATTCTCCTAATCTTGACACAATATATGCCTCAATCTATAAACAGTATAGGCCACTGATGCACCAACTTAAAATTGTACCTTTGTTACAACGATCGTCAATTCCGTTACTTTGTCCTCTGCTCACAGATCGTACGTACGATGCACGCGTGTTACGCTTTATATACACTGTGCATGAGTGAAACTCCGCTCGCCCTTGACGTTCTTTGTAGTCTATTCCCCGCCCCTTCTCTTTCAGTGCAGTGGGAGAGAACATGGTGGAGAGACAACATGTGCATGTAGAGGAAAGCAGCAATAACAACGCCGGACCCCCGAACCTCATGATCCCAGAAGAGATTGAAGGCCTCAAATATGTCCTTTGTAGAGATGGTGGACATCTTGAAGAGGGCCGACTATGACAGGAAGCATGGACCTTACCCAAACCCAAATGTGAGAAAGGCCAAGATCATGCCTAAAGTTGTGAAGAGTCTGCAGAAGAATTTTGGGGTATGGCAATCCAAGGATCAACTGAGGAAATGCTGGTCAGACCTGAAATTGAGGGAGCAGGATCAGTACAGAAGATTCAAGAGAGTGCTGCAAAAAAGTAAGTTTTTTGTCGTGTGTTCCTATTCTTCTTAACGTTCGTGCTGCCCCATGTGCTTTTCTTTACTGTTGTACATTTTAAAATGGCTACTTTGATGTTCATGGGCACAATAATTGGTCGTAGGAAACATTGTTTGTTCGCCCACTTTAAGATGTTTTTGTCAGATACAGGTTAACTACATTTGTTCAGGCCTATTTGTATTAAAATAAGTTTGTTGGCTAGATGGGTTTTTAACTACAATGAAATGTAAACTTGATTCAGTGTAAGGAGAGGACACTCAGCAGCTGTTTACACATCTGGACGCAGGAGCACTAGTGTGGGACACCAGAAAAAACTTTTTTGGGTATCCCACACAGGTGCTCCAGTGGATACTAGGGGTGTCTCCAGGCCCGGACTGGCCATAGGGCAGACTGGGCATTTGCCTGGTGGGCCGGGGCCACCCACGCCGTGGACTGTTGATGATCAGGCCACACAGCGGGAGGTAAGCGGCGCCCGCGGCCTGGACAGGGTTAACACAGGCCACGGCCGCCACTCACCCACCGCTATGCGGCCATGCCTGTGTCATCTCCAGGCTCCGGCGCAACTACAATAGTGGCTGATTGGCTGAGCGGCTGAGCTGTGTGTCTCTCTCACACACAGCTCAGCCAACACTGACAGTTCCACTGCTCCTCCTCTTCCCGCCCCTCTACTCTGTCTGCCCCGCCAACACCCCCTGTGTCTGCTCCACCCACACCCCCTGTGTCTGCCCTGCCCACACATTCCCGAGGAGATGTGAAGGAAGGAAGATTTAAAAGCTGCAGGCAGCCTGCTCCTGAGCCTGATCCTGGGGTGAGTAAGCTCACCCTCTCTCCTGCCTTCCAGTGTGTATATTAAACAAATTTAAGGGGTGTTCTGTGGATTCTGATACAAGAGGGGGGCTTTGGTGAGCAGAGACCCCTTAAATCAGTGTTCCCCTTTACAGTCCACAGAGCTCCCCCTTACAGAAAGTGGGGGCTCAGTGCGGACTCTGATGTAAAGGGGTTCAGTGCGGACTCTGATGTAAAGGGGCTCATTGCGGACTCCGATGTAAGGGGGCTCAGTGCAGACTCTGATGTAAAGGGGCTCAGTGCGGACTCTGATGTAAAGGGGCTCAGTGTGGACTCTGATGTAAGGGGGCTCAGTGCAGACTCTGATGTAAGGGGGCTCAGTGCGGATTCTGATAAAAAAGGGGCTCAGTGCGGACTCTGATGTAAATGGGCTCAGTGTGGACTCTGATGTAAAGGGGCTCAGTGCGGACTCTTATGTAAATGGGTTCAGTGCAGACTCTGATGTAAGAGACCTCTGTGCGGGCTCTGATGTAAAGGTGCTCAGTGCGGGCTCTGATGTAAAGGGGTTCAGTGCGGACTCTGATGTAAAGGGGCTCAGTGCGGACTCTGATGTAAAGGGGCTCAGTGCGGACTCTGATGTAAAGGGGCTCAGTGTGGACTCTGATGTAAGGGACCTCTGTGCGGACTCTGATGTAAGGGACCTCTGCGCGGACTCTGATGTAAGGGAGCAGGGGGGGTGGGAGGAGCTGGAGATCTGCACAGTGAGTAGAGTAAAAGGGGGGGCATGATTGCAGGGACACTGTAATAAGCTGTAAATCAGCACTGTAATCATTACCGTGCAGTCCCCTTTATATTTATATCAGTGGACCGACATCACCCCCCCGGTCCATGGAAAAATTGGCTGCTCAGTCTAAAATGCCCGGGCCTATTTTTTGTCCCAGTCCGGGCCTGGTTGTCTCCATGTGTGATATTTTAACAAAAAAGGAAAGTATTCCAGCTTGAGACAGGAAATAACATTTTCTTCAGCTTGGAACTCTGCCAAAACAGACAAATGTACGACACTTCCAAGCAATGTTTCATATTCTTATTTCTGGTATCAAATATCTGTGTGCTAAGTATACCTATTTTTTATTCACATAGGGGAGAAAAGACTCGGACATCTGAGGACACCAGGGACCCCCCACCTCCTAAAGTCACCAAAACACAAGCAGAGGATGTGGAGGGAGACATTTATGAAGTGGGCGAAATAGTGACCACAACAAGTGAGTGTCTGAGACCACAGCTTCAGGTAAGAGATCTATGCCTGCATATTTATAATACATGGTGTGTTTTTTTCTTTTAGGTGATGTGGATGTTGTGGAAGAAGAATCTCATTTTACAAGCGAAAGTGCCCAGATCCTCATCGGGGAGAGACTGGGGTGCAATCGTGATTTAGAAAATTTAAAGGAAAACATCAATGATGTTCAACAAAAATGAAGAACATCATCGATGTTTTAGGCAGAATATAACAAATAACAAAATTGTACCTTTAAAAAAAAGTTGTAAAGTATTAGAAAAGCCAAATTTTGAAGATGCACACAGTGTGTCAACATGTGCTATCTGCCATCAGGGCATATCAATGTACGCGTTTTGGGGGTGCTTCCTCCCAACTCAATTAGGTGAGAAGAAGGGGTTGCACACCCAAAACACTTCCATTGATCCCCCATGATGGGAGCTAGCACATGTTGACATTAGGCATGGAATCAGGAGGGACATCCCCATTTTGACTCTCAATTTGTGTGCATCTTCAAAATTTGGCTTTTACAGGGGTGAAATCATTCCATCTGATGAAGGCAAGATCAAAACAGTTTGGACATACTAATGTCTGATATTGCCTTCACCTTATCAAAGTTGAACTTTGTAAGTTCCTGAGTTATGTATGCTATGCTTTGAAACATGCCTGTTTAACCAAAAAAAATGGTCTTTACAATGTGAAAAAAAAAATATACACAAAAGATGTTGGTTTGTACAAAAAACGTTTTCTAACGCACATGCGAATGTGCTTTGAGTAATAGTTTTTTACTCAACAATGTGTGGCTTCTTCTTTCAATGCTCAATAGCAATTGTTGTAGTAAGTTGGTGTTTACAGTGGCAATGGGGGTTATTTACTAAAGGCAAATCCACTTCGCCCTACAAGTGCACTTTCAGTGCAGTTTCATGTGCACTTTTAAGTGTTGGAGTGCAAAGTGTATTTGCCTTTAGTAAGTAACTCTCACAGTGCTTTATAATTTGCCACAATCACGCCATTTTCATGACTCCACAAAATTCATTCATGGTGCTGAAGATGATGAATATTTTTGTTAGTAATGCATTACATACATTAACAACAAAAACAAGGTGTGTGTAGCAGACCCACAACATAATAATAGTTCGCTGAAGAAGAGATTGTCACCTCATGTATCAAATAAATTACATTTGCACTATTGAAGAAAATGTCCAAAAAGAAAAGCCCATTGGAGAACCTAGGAGACAGCTAAAAGAAACCCAGGCAGTAAATCAAAGGAAATCTTCTTTCAGTTTAAGTACAAAAAATTGTTGACAAAATGTTTTTTAAACTGTTTCTGGCATAACAATGGCTCCCCTACCCGCAAAGAACTCTACATACTTCTGTCTTACTTCGCAGGCGCTTTGGGGCGGCAAGCCAGGACGGCCAGCTTCAAGCACCGTCAGGGTTTCTTGTTGAAGTCTGGCCTCAGGCCCAACTGAGGCCACATAGTTCATTGAATTCATCCTTAAATAGTTGTGTAGAATGCAGCATGCAAGGATTATATGGTTAGGTTTATATTCCGCCATGTTGATTGGTGTAAGGAATAGGCAGAACCGGCTGGCCATTATCCCGAAAACATTCTCCACCACTCTTCTGGCTCTGGCCAAACGGTAGTTATAAACCCTCTGGTCCAGGGTGAGGGTCCTCATGGCTTCAAAATGGTCGGTTGGCCAGAACAAACTAACAGAAAGCACTGAAAAACAGAAAGGCCGGAGCTGAAAATCAGAAATGAGCGGAAAAGAACTCACTGAAAAACAAATACGTATTAGAAATACAAACCCACAAGCACAGACCGAAGAGCAGTAACGATCGGAAAAGCAGGATGCTGAAAAGCGCAAAACGTTTGTCACCAAACTTCTACTAACACGAGATTAGCAGAAGGTGCCCAAAGGGTGGCGCACTTGGTATTGAACTTCTTCTTTCTAGTGCCGTTGTACGTGTTGTACATCACCGCGTTCTTGACGTTTGGAATTTCCAACCAACTTTGTGTGACCGTGTGTATGCAAGACAAGTTTGAGCCAAAATCCGTCAGATAAAATCCATGGATTTTGTTGTCAGAATGTGGGTTCGTGTGTACGAGGCATAAGAGTATCACTATGGGTTTGATTTACTGAAACCGGAGAGTGCAAAATCTGGTGCAGCTCTGCATTACAAACCAATCAGCTTTCAGGTTTTTTTTGTCAAATTGTAATTGAACAAGTTGAAGTTAGAAGCTGATTGGCTACCATGCACAGCTGCATCAGATTTTGCTCTCTCCCATTTTATTAACTCAACCAAAATGCATATTTTCAAAGAGCATCCAGAATAAATGCTGCTCACCTATAATCACGGCAGTCAGGCTTAACAAGAGAAGTTAGCAACATGAAGATGGTATTTCCAGTTTTCTATTTTATGTAGATTGATTGTATCAAGTATCTTCATAGAATAGTTTTGCTGTTGGGTAGGATAAAAAGTGTATCCATATAAAATTAGGATGTTACACTTACATGGAAAGGCTCACCGATGAGATGGCCGTGTAAAATGAAACATCACGGCAATAACACTTTGCAAAGTGGTATCTATGGGAATGATTAAATTGAAACAAGAATCCACGATAGTACCAATGAATACAACTTCAATTTAATGTAAACATAAAGCTTGACTTGTTTAAGAACGATCCATGCTCCCACTTCTAATAAAATAGGCCTCAGAGAGAGGAGAAACTGGAAGAATCAACAGATATTTATAAAAACATTTACTAGCACCAATAATAAGCAAACCTTTCACAAATACATTTACAAAACAAAAAGGGAGCTATTTGCACTCCACTTTTGTTGAGAAAGCAACAATCCCCTCTAGATGATCAATGTCAATTACAGGGGTTTTCACCTTTTTTTCTGTTCAGAAGCAATAGCAGTTTTTTCAGCAAGTCCTTTCCAGACTGATTCCCGAATAGAAGGGTCAGCTGTCATTATAACCCTCTGGTGAAATGTGAGTGTTCTGATGAGGAAAGGTGCAGTATTAGCATCCCTTTGGAAATAATTAAAGCTTGGGAAGTATCTAACAAAAAATGAAATTCCTACTGCAGGGGATGCCTAAATTTGACTTTATGCATATGTCTGAGAACATCAGTAAGCAAATCACACAAGCAGGAAATGATGGAAAGAAAACAGGAACAAGTTCTGGACAGCCGCACTCTTGAAAAATGAGCCTTTTATTGGAAAAAATTCACATCAAAAACAGAAATGACAGCAGACAAAATAGATCTGACGTTTCGCACTAACGTTAGTGCTTACTCATAGCTAAGCAGGAAAGCAGGAAATGATGGTGTACAGAATGCCTGCAGCGTGCCATATTGCGGTAGCCAGGTGCTTGACAAGAGACAAAAAGTGATTTAGGACACTGTGCTGCAGTGCTTTCTGCGTCTTCCAATGGACTTCAGCTAAATGGGTTAACATTACCTCGCTCCATCCACCAGAGGGTGCTGACAAGCTGAAGGAGCTCAAGAGACTTGATGGTTGGCAGCATTGAATCATGGGAGCTGAAGTACAGGAAAGAAACTTTACTAAAGTAGGTCATGGACTATTGGACCACAATTCCTAATGCAAGCATCGTAAAAAGAGAGAGAGAGATGTAATTTCACAGGGCAGAATGCAAAGTGATTTCCTCTAGTTTCTGCAAGGAGACCAAGGTGTGCACATCGCAACTCTAGTGTGTACATCAACCTGCTACAAGCCTGCCGCCATGTGCTGAAAACCAGAGTCGCTCTAGGTAGATCTAGAAGTGAACTGACCTCTGAACAGCAGGACCCCTGTTCCTGTATTACTAGTGTTAGGACACTGCTGCCATTATCCTGATGTTACTAGCAGAGACTGAGCACATAGGGACTTGCCATCTAACTAGCAGCATTTTTTACTGCATGCACACTTTACTTGGACTGTATTCATGTGCACCACCATAAAGACTGGGCCCCAACTCTAACTGGCTTAAGGACTACCACTAAAGACTGCTCACTCAGATAGCTACCTCACAGGAATGTTGCCTATTGTTTAGAGTAATGGGTACCTTTTTAAAATTTCATTACTGCCATTCATATAGAGTACACTCTAAAGTGAATAGAGCCTACTGTTATCACAGTGTTGATTATAGTTGCTGTTACTTATTTCTAATGCCAACATTTATTGCTAATTCTATGGATTACCAGGTTTATTTTAATTTAGATGCATAGAACTACATTCTATGATGCCATAGCCTAGTGAACATATTGCCTAGTGAATTTTGATTGGCCTAAACCTGTACATATTAATTTATGTGCATACTGCTTTTTCTTGCAACCTGTGAGAATATATTGGGTTAATTTACTACTAACCTGTCTGAAGCTTGCTTTTTGATACTGCACCTTATCTGTATGCAGGCTATCTATACTTATGCTCCCAGTAGCAGTACAGTATCCATATCCTTAATCTGTTGTGTCAGTGGGGCTGATGTTGTTCTCAGAGTCGAGGCAGAAGAACAGAGAACCCAGTCTAACAAGTGGCTCCTGTGAGGATAGCACTACATTGCATTGAATTTGTTGATAGATTTTACAGTTTGAAATTGAAAGGTCATTTTAATAACATGAAATCACAAAATGGCTTGTGTGGCAATTGTATATGATATAAAATATATATTTATTTTGTTATTTTTTTAATAAAAAATTAGTTCTCCTCTGGTATTGTTGTAGGGCTTTTATATACAGTATATATATAATAGTCAGATCTCAATCTGATGGCTACTATAAACAAGAGTACGATTACAGTTCTTGCTTTAATTTGCAAGGGGCTGTAGAGATGGGAATTGTTATGTGCTACTAAAAAGAAGAGATTTTGACAAAATAAGTATTTCCATTTTAACTGGAGGGCTATCTAAATAGATTTTTAGGTGTCATATATATTCCATGAGTAGCTGGCTTTGCTAAAAACAGCCACACATTATGCAAGTTGTGTCCAGGATCCACTGGGCTTCATAGGATAAGTGTAATTGTATTTCAAAAGTTGATATGCAGTGAAATGATAGCAACCGCTATAAGTTTTTCTAAACCAAAGGTAACATTAATGCATTAGGTATATAACTAACATTTTCATTATTGTGACCACTAAAATGCAAAAGAAGGAGAATAGCTATTTAGTGTCGCATAACCATTCCTTGCTCCCCCTTCTTGTTCATGCTTCCTTTTTTCTTTTCTCAAAGATGTATAATGGTACTACTGATGCAGCCAGTTACACATGCTACGTGGGTGCAGCAAACAAAATTAACAGGTTCAACTGCAGTCCTCAGAGATTTGTCCCATGCATTATAAATTAAAGCTCCGTTTCTTTGTGTAAGTCACTGATCACAGGCCATAGATGGGGGATGTCTGCCAATGAGTGTAACCTCTCAAGCGAGACAGTAAGGAAGAGTAGAAAGTCAAATTAAGCTTGAAGCTCTTTGGAAATGTTGTTGCAGCCCCTAGTGGTCATTTGAGGTGAGTAAGTAATTATTTCTACACACGTTTTCTGTATAGTTTAGCTATTTTGCTCATCAGTTCCTATTAATTAGGTTGTGTTTATTTCTCACTGCTTTGATCACTTTACAGTATAAACAAGGCAGAAAAGGACAAATAATCTTGTGAACTCTCCTGTTTGCTCTCTTTTCTCAAAGACAACAATCCAGAATGCATATGTCTCAATGCAAAAAATACCAGTTTGAAAAAAATAAAAATTAAAAATTGAAAAAATAATCATCGCACCTTTATAATTATACCACAGACATACCAAAGACCAAAAACAAGCATATAGCAAGTAAAGTCAATGTGAATGAAGAATCACTGATCTGAATACTTGTTCTGAGTCAGGTTTTAAAGCTGAAGGGTCAGCATGACAGCCAGATATAGTAGCTGGCACTTTCAGAGGAGGAGACCAGTATTAATTTATGATTAGGGGTGCGGCTTGCGTTCAGGGAAATGCAGGGTTTGACCTGAACCTCACTGTTTGCACTTCTAAACTAAATGGATTGTTTTTCTTCCACAGCGAACCTCTGTGCAGAAAGTCATTCATTAGTGGCAGTAATAATACCACCACTAATGCATTACAACTTTCCTCTTATGCTATGTACACACGATCGGACATTCCGACAACAAAACTGTGGATTTTTTTCCAACGGATGTTGGCTCAAACTTGTCTTGCACACACACGGTCACAGAAATGTTGTTGGAAATTCCGAACGTCAAGAACGCGGTGACGTACAACACGTACGACAAGCCGAGAAAAATGAAGCTCAATAGCCAGTGCGGCTCTTCTGCTTGATTCCGAGCATGTGTGGACTTTTGTGCATCGGAATTGTGTACGCACTCGAAATTTCCGACAACAGGTTTTGAACCTGCTCTCAAACAGTTGTTGTCGGAAATGTCCGATGGAGCATACACATGGTCGGAATTTCCGGCAACAAGTTCACATCGAACATTTGTTGTCGGAAAATCCTATTGTGTGTACGGCCCATTAGAGCTGTGGATGCTAAGATACTGGCCTCCACCAGAATCTTAGCAACCAATAACGCATCCTCAGCCCTTTTGTTTATGTTCAGCTACTGCGGTCTCGGCTGCCAACGTCCTAGCAACCACTATGCTGGTGTGAAGGACAGCATTCAACTTTGATGTCATTCACCATAAGAGGATTGGTGGGAGAAGATCACTATAGGACATTTACTTTGTGGGACATTTTTTTTACACAATGTGGGAAATTATTTTTTGGAAATCGTATATCATTACTTTTTGGTCATGTTGAGACATTATTATTTCAATATAGTACTTTATGTACTGTATGATGTGTTTATTTACGACTTTATTTTTTTTTTGCGAATGAATAACTGATGTGTTGAGGCCATTTTTAAACATCTGATTAAAATATTTGACACCTGGGGGCGTGGTTTCGGCATGCTTTAGAGCGGACGCATCTCCCCTGAGCTCTGGCGCCGACACAATACAAACAGCCTTTTATTGCGTAATCATCACGGCTATTTTGCCACTGATGATGAGGAAACGATCCGGTAAGCCCCTGCCTAAGAAGGGAATCTCGGCAGGCTCGATTAAAAGGTTCTTGTCCGCAGAACCGGAGGACATGGAGGACACTGATGGCCTAGGCCGCTCGCCCCGTAGCGTGACCACGAGAATGGGCTCCGCCTCCCGCACTAGGCCTGAACTTAGACGCCGCTCTCCTGCCTCGTCAGCCGGCTCGGAGGAAGAGGTGAGCACGCATACACCCTCAGGAGTCGCTACCTCGGTGAGTGACTTACCCACTAAGACTGATTTGGCGTCCATGCTGATGAGCCTTGAACGGGTTATCAGGAAGGAGGTCTCTGCAGTGCGGTCGGATCTCTCGCAGGTCCTGGAGAGGGTAGAGAAGACCGAGCAATGCCTAGACCGCCACGCGGCCGCCATTAGAGCTCTGCAATCCTCTAATCGCCAACTCGCTATAGCACACAGAATGGCCCTATACAAATTAGAGGACCAGGAAAATCGCAATAGGCGAAATAACATCAGGATTTGGGGTCTCCCTAAGGCGACAAGAGACGATGACCTACTTCCCTCCATCCGGGGTATCTTTAATGGCCTCCTCAGCCGGCCTGCGGACCATCCCCTGCAAATAGACTGCGCTCACCGAGCCCTCCGACCACATAATCTTTCCTCTGATATCCCGAGGGATATTATATGCAGAGTGCATCACTACCCTGAAAAAGAACTAATCATGAAAAAGGCCAGAGAGACTCCCTCACTTGACTTTGATGGTGCCAGTCTTTCTTTCTTTCATGGACCTGGCTAGCTAAACATTAGAGAGACGCAGGGCCCTGCGTCCCCTCAAGGAAAAGCTCAAGGATGCATCTATCAACTACAGATGGGGCTTTCCTGCCGCCCTTATAGCTAACAGGGATGGCAAAATGGCCGTACTTCGATTCCCAGAGGACTTGGAAAAGTTCTGCCTGGGCATGAACATATCCTCTCCGGAGCTGCCTGGCTGGCAAGATGGCATCCCACCTCTGCCTTCTATCTCTGAATCAAAATGGCAGAAGGTCGTTCGCAAACATCGCTCCTCTTTAACCGGATCTTCCCCACAGCTAACCTAAGTATCTTGTCTGCAGTACTACTTCACAGCTTCCCATCTCCTGATGGACTTTGAAATCATTACTTAGCAAGCTCATTCGGCCCAGTTTACTCCTACAGTGGTTTTGTTAATAGGGAGCATGTGTTTATTAGTTACTTACATTATTTTATTTTCTTAAGTTTGACACACACTGCCCCAAGTTCAGGATGAGGCCTTTAGCTATGTAATCTGACTGTGCAAGTTACAGTACTATATAGATGCCTATTTAACATGGTGTAACTTTTTCTTCTCATTTATGACTAAATACTGGTGTCTTTATTTTTGACAACATTTACTGTTGGCGCCGGGGCATTGAGATGCTGCTCACTTTCTCCTAGGTGTCTGTGTCTGGATGCCCGGGTGCCTTCACCCCCCCTTCAATAGGAGCCGTGTGGCTTCATGCCCTCATGTTCCTGTCCCTATGTGGGATTTGGATGTGGGGGTGCTGGGCCTCATGTGCATCCTGTTTTTGCACTGCAATAATCTGCGTGCACTTGTACCCCCCCCCCCCCCCCGAGGTGAACGGTGTTTATTGTTCTTTATATGTTACTGATTTTCTCTTTTCTCCCCTCACTACTTTCCTTACCCTCTTCCTCTTCTTCCCCATCTCCTTCCTTCTCCCTACCCCATCCCTTTTTCCCCTGCCTTAGGTCCATCTCCTCAGGATATATATGCTCATGAATCCCCTCTCACGGCACCCATGGCTAAGGTAAACTTACTATCAATGTATGGGGACTACATGCTCCCGGAAAAAGGCATAATCTGTACAGAGAGCTGGGTCACCTGCGGGGGGATGTGATTTTCCTGCAGGAGACCCACCTTACGCATACCACAACTGTAAAACTTAACTCACATCAGTATTCCACGTGGTTTTATGGCCTTTCTGATGTTCACAAAGCAAAAGGCGTGGCCATTGGGTTCTGCAGAGGATTTGCGTTTACATTAGATTCCATGTTAAGCGATCCGTTAGGACGTTATTTGTTTCTTAGGGGTACCCTGGGCAGTATGCCTTGTACCTTGGCTACTCTATATTCTCCTAATCGTAACCAGGCAGGCTTCATTTCGTCCACATTGAAGAAATTGAGGGATTTTTCCCATGGATGCATTCTCCTTGCCGGTGACTTTAACCACTTCAATACAGGGCACTTAGACACCCTCCTGCCCAGACCAATTTTCAGCTTTCAGCGCTGTCGCAGTTTGAATGACAATTGCGCGGTCATGCTACACTGTGCCCAAACTAAATTTTTATCATTTTGTTCCAACAAATAGAGCTTTCTTTTGGTGGTATTTGATCACCTCTGCGGTTTTTATTTGTGTGCTAAACAAATAAAAAAAGACCGAAAATTTTGAAAAAAATAAAAGTTTTGCTTTTGTTTCTGTTAAAAAAAATTGTAAATAAGTAAGTTTTCTCTTTCACTGATGGGCACTGATAAGGCGGCACTGACAGGCACTGACAGGCACTGTTACAGTGGCACCGATGAGGTGGCACCAATGAGCGGGCACTGACGGGCACAGACGATGGGCACTGAAATGCGGCACTGATGGGCACTGGTAGGCGGCACTGATGGGTGGCACTCATATGCAGCACTGATGGGCATTGATAGGCAGCAATGATGGGCACTGATGGGTGGCACTGGGTGGCACTGATGGGCACTGATGGGCGACACTGATGGGCAATGAAAGGCGGCACTGCTGGGCACTGCTAGGCACTGATAGGGTGGCACTGATAGGCGGCACTGATAGGCGGCACTGCTGGGCATTGATGGGCACTGATAGGCGGCACTGATGGGCACTGATGGGCACTGATACATGGCACTGATGGGCACTGATACGCGGCACTGATATGAGGCACTGATGGGCATCCCTGGTGGCACTGGCAGTGGTAGGCATTGCAGTGGGCACTGACTGGCAGCTGCCTGGGCACAGATTGGCAGCTGCCTGGGCACACAGTGACATTTTCCTGGTGATCTAGGGGCATACCTGGTGGTCCAGTGTGGATCGCTTCCCTGGTGGTCCTGGGCGGCTTCCCTGGTGATCCTGGGTAGGATCCGAGGGGGGGGCTGTGCTGATAAACAATCAGCACAGACCCCCCCTGTCAGGAGAGCAGCCGATCGGCTCTCCTCTACTCGCGTCTGTCAGACGCGAGTGAGGAAAAGCCGATCACCGGTTCTTCCTATTTACATCGTGATCAGCCGTGATTGGACACAGCTGATCACGTGGTAAAGAGTCTCCTTCAGAGACTCTTTACCTAGATCGGTGTTGCAGGGTGTCAGACTGACACCCCGCAACAACGATCGCCGCGATGCGCGCCCCCGGGGGCGCGCAGCGGCTCGATATTCCTGATCACGTCATATGACGGCCAATCAGGAATATCAAACCACTTTGCCGCCGTCATTCTGTAATGGGGCGGGCGGCAAGTGGTTAACACACCTCTGGAACCTGTCGTTGACACTTCCAGAGGGAGCTCTAGCATTTCCCATACTCGTTTATGATTTATTCGCAAGAACTTACATGACTCTAAATTAATAGATGTCTGGAGGATTATGCATCCTGGGGAAAGATACTTTACTCATTATTCTCAGGTCCACCAGACCTATTCCAGAATTGACCTGTTCCTTATTGACCATCACCATTTACCCCTACTTGTGGGGTCTTCAGTTGAAACCTCACCCATCTCGGATCATGCTCCGATCATGATCACTATTAAGGTCACATCCCTCCCCTTTAAATATGCTAACTGGAAACTTAATGAGGAACTCCTTGCCGATGAGATTGATAAACAAGCGATAGGTAAGGAACTCGCTTTACACTTTCAAGAAAATTCCCAACCTGACATATCCACAGGGATACTTTGGGAGGCCCATAAGGCCCACATACGGGGCAAACTAATAGAATTAGGAGCCAGGAAAAAAAGGGAACGCATATTTCAACAGTCTAAACTACTCAGTGAAATTAGAGTACTCGAACAACAACATAAAGCTAGCCAATCGGTATCTGTCTTTCACATCTTGACCACAAAGAGAGAGGAACTGAAATCACTCTTTCATCTAGAACACAAACAAAAGGCACGCATAGTGGCTCAGTGCTTCCACGAGTGGGGAGACAGACCGGGCCGCTTGCTGGCTCTATCACTGCAACAAAAGAAATCCGCCTCTTTCATATCCAAAATTAAAAATTCGTCATCCACTTTGTCCCATGACACCCCTAATAAAGCCAGGGAGTTCAGAGAGTTCTGTCAGAATCTATACTATGTGCAGCCATCGATTAAAGATAAAGAAGATAGGAAGCGCCTCATTGAAGAGTACCTACAACGGGCAAACTTAACTAGACTATCACCTGACATACTCAACTCTTTGGAAGGGGAGATCACCACCTTGGAACTACGTATTGCTTTAAAAGCAATGGCTTCAGGTAAGGCGCCGGGTCCGGATGGATTTACGGTTGCCTATTACCATTCTTTTGCAGACACATTGTTACCTCACTTGTCAGTCTACGTTAACACGATTTCCTCAGGTGGTGACCTCCGCCCAGAGGCCATTCATGCGCACATTACAGTCATCCCCAAACCCAGTAAAGATCCCACTAACTGCGGGAGTTACCGTCCCATCTCACTACTTAATATTGACGCTAAATTATATGCTAAAGCCATCGCAAATAGACTCCTTCCCCTTATAACACAATGGATTTCTAATGATCAGACAGGCTTTATCCCAGGTAGGGAAGCTGGAGACAATGCTCTCCGGTCTCTTTTGCTAATATCACATGTTTGTGGAGTCTCCCAGCCCACCCTCTTGCTTTTAACTGACGCGGAGAAAGCGTTCGATAGGGTGGACTGGGAGTTTCTAATGACCACATTGACCCATTGGGGCATTGGACCATCTCTGATAGCTCAAATCTCAGCGCTCTACAACCATCCTACTGCACAACTACGCATTAATGGTACCTTAAGTGACTCTTTTACTTTGCACAATGGTACGCGCCATGGTTACCCTCTTTCACCTATTTTATTTGCCCTATCATTAGAGCCCTTCCTTTCTATCATTAGACAAAACCCAAATATCCATGGCATAGTCGTGGGTGAATCAGAACACAAGTATGCTGCATATGCAGACGATATCTTGTTTTACGCTCAACAACCCCTGATAACCCTACCCAATCTACTGTCAGAATTTTCACAATTTAGTAGGGTATCTAATTTCAAAATGAACATGTCGAAATCAGAAATGTTAAATATATCTATTCCCAACTCTACTTTGACCCAATTAAAACATGCTTTAGCTTCTCACCCCAAAACTGACTTCATTATGCCGTACAAACTATATCCCCCTTCTAAATACAATTAGATCGGACCTTCAGAAATGGTCCCAGACTGCCCACTCCTGGTTGGGTAGAATTGGAGTTGTAAAGATGAATATTCTGCCCAGGGTGCTCTTTTTGTTTCAGATGATACCATATGGTATACCGATAGGTTTTTTCAAACTACTAAACTCTGTTATTGGTAGATATGTTTGGAATAGACGAAGACCTAGACTTCCGAGATCCCTTATTATTAGACCCAAGAGGGAGGGAGGCCTTGCTCTTCCAGACTTTAGGTCTTACTTTAGAGCCACTGTGTTGACCAGAATATCTGACTGGAAGTATCAAAAAGGTTCCAAAAGTTGGGTGTCTCTGGAAATGGAACTTAGTCGCATGAATCTTTTTCCACAAATATGGATTCCTGGGAAATATAGAAGCCTGTCCAAAATTACATCACCATTGTCTCGCTCCACCCTCATGTCATCTGACTCGCTTTGTAAGCTGTTCAAATGGCCATATAACTCTCCACTCCTTCCCTTATCCGGTCATAATTACTTCCCTCCTGGAAATATTGACTCTGGGATCCATGTCTGGAATTTTGGACCACAAATTCTACTACACCACATTACCAACGCTTCAGGGATACTGCCTTTGTCTGCTTTATTACCCAACTCCAACATCACCACAATGATCACTGGAGATACAGACAACTAACAGCCTTTGTACTCTCCCTTCCGAAACCTCTGAGATCCTTCTCTGAGCTATCTCCTCTGGAAGTTGCGTTCTCAGAAGATCAACCAGTGGAGAAACCTGTTTCATACTTTTATCAGTCTCTGATTACATTGATCTCTCCGAACGTCCCCACTTTCATCCACAACTGGGAAAAAGACACTACAGCCTAACCAAAAGTCCACCATTCTTCTCCTAACACACACGTCCTCCAGAGCATCTAGACTGGCAGAAGTAAACTACAAGCTATTGACAAGGTGGCACTATACGCCTGTTATTTTACATAAGTTCTTTCCACAATCATCTCCATTGTGCTGGAGGGGATGTGGAGAGAGGGCAACACACACCCACATATGGTGGTTCTGCCCACTGATCCGTCCGTTTTGGCTGGCCATTTTACATTGGATCAAGGAAATTCAGGGGTGGGAGGTTCCAAATGACCTGTGGTATGTCTTGTTCCACTGCACAGGTGAACCAACTGGACCTTATAAAAAATCAATCACTCCACATTTAACATCCATCCCAACACTACGTAAATGGTTGCTGAAAGTGGACCATGTTTACTATATGGAAGACATGACCCTCACCTTAAAAAACAAATCAGACCTTGCAAAGAAAATATGGTCCTGTTGGTTTGCCTTCAAATATACTACCGCTTACGCGGATATTATGTCTCAACCCATGTAAAGTGTTAAATAGACCTTATAAATGGATATAAGATCGTGGACCTAGGCAGACTCACACCCTTCCCCCCCCCCCCTCCTTGTCTACCTCCCGCCTTTTCTTTCTTCTCCTCACTTTTTCTTACTTTTCCCTCTTTCTATTTCAACATAACAGTAAATGAAGAGGTATGCTATTTTATGCTACTATATGTGTCAAGTGTTCTCCAAACCTTTCATGATTGTATATTGGTGGTTATTGGACTCAACATGCATTGTATGCTTCTTCTTTTTCTTTTCTTTTTTTTTCCTAATAAAAACTAATTAAACAAAAAAAAATATTTGACACCTCCACTGGCCCGTGGATGGTATTGTGGGGTTAAGATGTGTTTTTTTTCCCTTTGATATAAGAAAAGTCTCAGACTCCTGAATTAAATTGTGGACAATTGTTGGTAATTTCCATTGGTAGTCCCCAAATTGAGAACCCTCCCTCTAATGCCCTGTACACACGGTCGGACTTTGTTTGGACATTCCGACAACAAAATCCTAGGATTTTTTCCGACGGATGTTGGCTCAAACTTGTCTTGCATACACACGGTCACACAAAGTTGTCGGAAAATCCAATCGTTCTAAACGTGGTGACGTAAAACACGTACGTCGGGACTATAAACGGGGCAGTGGCCAATAGCTTTCATCTCTTTATTTATTCTGAGCATGCATGGCACTTTGTCCATCGGATTTGTGTACACATGATCGGAATTTCCGACAACGGATTTTGTTGTCGGAAAATTTTATATCCTGCTCTCAAACTTTGTGTGTCGGAAAATCCGATGGAAAATGTGTGATGGAATTTCCGACAACAAGGTCCTATCACACATTTTCCGTTGGAAAATCTGACCGTGTGTACGGGGCATAAGACAGTGATGACAGTTTTTAGTGGTCATGATTTCTGCTGTAGCCACTTCTGGCAATTTCTAGTACAAATCATGAGCTACCAAATAGTATGATGCTATTATAATTTTGTAATATTGTAATATTGTACATCCAATTTGATTATATTTCATGGGCCTTTTGGGAAATGTCTGACTGGTAATGGAGCGCCTGTTTTCCTCAAATTTTTGCTACCGAGAAAGCATGGTTCATAATTACTAAATAAAGTTTCTGGAAGTCTATACCAGGCCGTCACGCTGGTTCTCTTTAAACTTGTTTTGCCCATACCACACTTAGATAACCTTCATTTTTAGAACTTATTGTTTTAGTGTAGCTGGAATGACTGCTCTCTCTGTCATCTTAAAAGGCAAATATCTTTCCAAGGTTACAATTCGGTTCTTGGTAGTATGGCTAAAAATGTCCTGGTAAGGCAGACAGCCACTCACCGCATAAATAGGACAGTATTTCTTGAATCACTGGATCATTCTGAGATGCGGTCACCATGAAGACTGATGAATTGGATATCTCAAGTGGCTGCTTGTCCTCTTGGTCATCCTGCCCCTCTTCTGGTTTGAGGACAACACGGGGCAAAAAAACTGCTTGTAAATGTAACTTTCCTGTCCTATAACAAGTGTCAAAGTTGTACTGAACCAGCTTGTACAACCATCTACAGTATTTATATGAAGAGGACAAAGGCCAGAGCCTGACGGTGACAGCAAGGAAGTTAGGGCTTGGAAATCAGTTCGTAGGGTAAACTTTCTTTCAAAGATAAAGTGATGCCACCATTCACATGCCCACATATGGGCCAATGCCTCATATTTTCCTGCACAATATTTTTGCTCAGCTGGGGAAAGAGTTTGGGAAGCAAAAACTAAAGGCCTTTCCTCTCCCTGGTAAATGTGTGATAAAACTGAACCTAAAGCAACAGTGGAAGCATCACAAGAGATAAATGTTGGTGTATTTGGTAAAAGATGGGCAAATATGGGTGCAGATGCTATACAGTGTTTCAAGGCACATGCAGGATTGTGTCTACTGCCAATTTACATTTCCACATCAGTCAGATACAAACCTTATATATTCATTTGTGGATGCTAGAAATGAAGCAAGTTCTGCTTTATCTTTTGTCTCCGGTAATTTCTGGTGTTCTGACTCCCCTGGTGATGTCAGTTTTGACAAAATGCATAGGGCGGGCCATATGATCTGATGTCATTGCGCACGAGCTAAGCAGTGTGATATGGTGTACATGCTGTTTCATTGCACCTCTTTTGGATAATTTTTTTTCCGGTGTTATGCAATGTGCAATTTGTCTTTTTTCTGACTGGGCCATGATTTATATTGATGTTTTGGAGCCATTCCGAGGAGCAGAGAGTCTGTTTGTGGAATCCACTATACTTTACCCTGTGATTAGGGGCAAGCATATCTGACCTCATATTATTAAGAGGTCTCATTCTCAGGTAAGCAGCGCATGATCTATGGCAAAAAAGAATCCCTTTTACTGCATCATATACAGTGTTTTTGGAAGCATTTGAACATCATTTTCCTACCATTTATATTGTATTATTTATATACAAAGGACATTGGTTGCATTGTGTTGCATATTTTTTGGTTTGATTTTCTCTTAAAGGGATAGCACTACACATTTGTAGGTATATTATTATTTGACATCTGTTTGTAGATATTTGTGGGGGCTGCTGTAACTTTATTTACACTATATTGTCAAAAATATTGGGATGCCTGCATTTACACACACATCAACTTTAATGGAATCCCAGTCCTCGTCCGTAGGGTTTAATATTGAGTTGACCCACCCTTCAACCCTTCTGGGAAGGCTGTCCACAAGGTTTAGGAGTGTGTTTATCGGAATCTTTGACTATTCTTCCAAATGCATGTTTGTGAGGTCGGGCACTGATGTTGGATGAGAAGGCCTGGCTCGCAGTCTCCACTTAAATTCATCCTAAATGTATTTTATCAGGTTGAGGTCAGGACTCTGTGCATGCCAGTCAAGTTCCTCCACTCCAAACTCACTTATCCACACTATATTGCCAAAAGTATTGGGCCACCCCTCCAAATCATTTCGTGGAGGGGGGATATTTTTGTGGGGTTGTTTTTCAGGGGTTGGGCTTGGCCCTTTAGTTCCAGTGAAGGAAAATCTTAAGGCATCAGCATACCAAGACATTTTGGACATTTTTATGCTCCCAACTTTGTGGGAGGAGTTTGGGGATGGCCCCTTCCTGTTCCGACATGACTGTGCACCAGTGCACAAAGTAAGGTCCATAAAAACATCGATGAGCAAGTCTGGGGTGGAGGAACATGACTGGCCTGCACAGAGTCCTGACCTCAACCTGATAGAACACCTTTGGAATGAATTTAAGTGGAGAATAAGAGGCAGGCCTTCTCATTCAACATCAGTGCCTGACCTCACAAACACGCTTCTGAAAGAATGGTCAAACATTCCCATAGAAACACTCCTAAACCTTGTGGAAAGCCTTCTCAGAAGAGTTGAAGCTGTTATAGCTGCAAAGGGTGGGCCAACGCAATATTGAACCCTATATATATATATAACTTTTATGTTCATGTATTTACACAACTAATATAATTAAAGCACGGCTCCCATGCGCATGTACAGGAGTGATGTCACGCAGGGGCATGGACTTAACTCAACACAAAGCCATTAATGTCTAAACCGCTGGCAACAAAAGTGAGTACACCCCTAAGTGAAAATGTCCAAATTGGGCCCAAAGTGTTAATATTTTGTGTGGCCACCATTATTTTCCAGCACTGCCTTAACCCTCACATAACAAAAATGTGAGAGGTGTGCTCATTTTGTGAGATAATGTATATGGACCTAATGCAAGGACTTCTTTATGTTTAACCACTTGCTGAAAGACGGCTATATTGCGGGCTTAGAATAAAGGGAGCGCAAACAAGGACGTCCTCTTGGGAACACGCTTTCCGCGCGCCCCCTTGGCCGTCCATGGCAAGTTTTCAAACTATTCAAACTCATCTTCAGAAGGTAGGTCTCTGTGAGTGCCTCAGAGATTTATTTTTGGTCCCACCTCCTGAGATGGGAATCAGCTGTCTTTAAATGTCTCATTGGATGGAGGTTGAAAGGGCTCCACAGCAGGATAATAAACCTGATCTGGGTGACCATTGTCAGGATCCATGGTTTCTCCTATGAGTCTTGGAAATAATGATGAAAAAAATGGAGAAAGCCACTATTGATCCTAGTGGCAGAGACATTCGTGGTTTATGAACTTGGACCAGCTTTTCGAAAAACCCCATTATGAACCTCTTTGTGAATTTTGATGGGTTTGGGTATTTAACATTGCAGGAATTTGTTTTCTTGGATTCCTTCTAAAAGAATATTGTAGACTGGCATGCACGCACAGGGCTATTGTAGCACACTCCCAGGGATTTATTCCCAAGGTGTTTGCAATTTTCCTTGTCGCTGTGTTCCCTTTAGTGTTCCCTCCCCACTATGTCACCAGGTTGAAGGTCAAAGTCTGTCATTTCCAACTCTTCTTCTCAATCTTTGACCATCCTTTAACAAGCTTTTGTAATTCAGCCAGGTGTTGTTCCACCTTTTGCAATTCAGAGGAGTATTTAAGTTTTTCCAGTTCAGTTTCTGGATGGCCATCTTCCATGAAGCTGTCTGTTCAGGTAGGTCTATTGATTTCCCACCTATGATGATCAAGGGTACGGATGTCTCCAGGTTACTGAATGTTTCTGCTACGGACATGTTATGATCTCTTCTAGCAGTTCATGGAACTTTATATTGGGGTTTTGTCTATCTTTTTTTTCAAAGTTTCTCTGGCCTAGTCTAATAACAGTCCAACTACAAATTCAGCCATTAGTTCTCATCATCCCAGCCACACAGTCCTAACTGATCAATTTCCCTGTGGTGTGCTTCTGCTGCCATTTCTTGCCGTTCCAGTGCATATTGTATTCTGCCACTCTCTGCTTTCTGTGAAAGAAGTGGGCCCAGAGGTCCCCTAATGTTGCTACCAATCCATAAAAGATGGTTAACCATCTTGTTGAAGTAAATCCTGCAAGTAGCAGGATTACCCTTCTTGCTCCCCCTTCTAGGGTGTTAATGGCCAGTTCTGCCCGCTGAGAAGGCAGAGTCCCATATGACTAAATTTCTTTGCCCAATCATTCATGTTCTGATCTTGCCCTGTGTTTTGAGTAACTGTTACAGCAGGAATCCTGTTAGCAATAGGGGAGTCATTATAGCAGCAGTGGTAGGTTTCCAGCTTCCCGCTGAAATGGTTCTTCTGGGTGCAATTGTCACACCACTCTCATCACCAAGTCGAATATGGCCAATCCTGTTTGGAAAACAATCCTGTTTTCACAGGATAGGTGATCAAAAGAATGATCAGACAGGGAGTCATTGTATCTTGCAGTTTACTAAACCAGCGTAACTTTAGAAGCAATAATGCAAAACAGGCAGGGTTTCTAAAAGGACTCTTAATACAAATTCTTGCCAGCCTTTAGTTCAAGTAGTACCAGGTGGCAACCGGTTCTCTTTGAAAGAGTGCAACATCTGGGCAGAGATTGTGTTTCCCTTAACTTCTCCTAGTGACAATGAAGGCAGGTCCTGGCAAGAAAAGTTAGTTCAGTAATAAAAAGCAGAGATTACGAAAGTAGGTTCTATGTTAACAAAGTTGTCCATTTTCTTGAAATGTATAAGTATATCACCAAAATGGCCCACTTTCTTACTTTTTCATGAGATAATTGCACATCAGTATACCCCCCTTTCCCCCCAAATCTGTTGCCAGCCACTATTTAGAAGGAACACTCAACTGAGCAGTTTAAAACCCTTATCCTGATAACTGTTGTTTCCCAGTCCTCAATTTCCTTTCTATGAAAAGTTAATAGTACATCTGATAAGCTTGTAATGATGACTTCTGATTATCTTGCATGAATTACTCTAATGTCCATGGTCAGTGTTAGGAAGGAACAAATGTGAGTGCTTGTTAACTTAACAATTCAAGATCAATTAATAATTGTTACAATACAGTAATCCTTTCACAAACCTGCACAAGTCAAAGTGAGGGGTTGCCATTGCTTGTCAAAGTGATTATTAGATCAACAGACTTATGCAGTTGAAGATATCTGTAATCCTAACTTTTCCTGTAAATTACACCCTCTCATCTCTTAAGAACCTCTATTTGGTCATGGAGGCTACTCAGTATATTAAAGACCAATAGAAGGACTTAAAGCAGAAGAGGGCATGGCAAAGCATAACACTTACAGGCAGAGTCAAGATTTATCAATGATTTCCTTTAAATGTGAATCTAGATCCAAAGACCAAAGACATGTTGGTTTTCATTGAAGGTACCCTTTTCTTATGATATTTTTCGTCATGTGATCAATTTGAATTCCCCTGGTTTCTAACAGGTTTACTTTGCGTTCACATTCCTAGCTGGATTTCAGAGAAACTAAAGTAATTGTAAAGTTTAATTAAAAAAAGGAAAAATAAAAACGTTATACTCACCTGTTCTGTGCAATAGAAAATCACAGAGTGGCCCTGATCCTCCCTTTCTCGGGTCCCCAGCTCTTCTGGTACCTCCTCATCTTGGTGTGCCACCATAGAAAGCCGTTTCCTATTGTAGCACACCTGCAGGCTCCATCTCAAGCCATGCTGCCTGCATCCATAGACACAGACAGCATGGCTTATCCCCGCCCCCCACTCCTTTGTCACAGGATGTGACTGACAGCAGTGGAAGCCAGTGGCTCCTGCTGCCTCTAGAAAACCTATGAGAGTGGGGAGAGCTGCTACAGATGGGCACAGTGCTGGATCGAGTAAAGGCCACCACCGGACACAGCGGATGACTGATCACTTTACTGACCCACTGCCAATGTCATGTGATCACTGTAACCAATCACAGCAGATCACATGACAGTTGTAAATAATAAATCTCTTCCTTTCATGCCATTCATTGTATTCAATTGTGTTGCTAGCTGTGATTGGTCACAGTGATCACAGACAGGGCCAATCATAGTCCATCTGTACCATATGATTAGCTGTGATCAATCACAGCTAATCACAACAATAGACAGCGTCTACACACTGTCATTTAGGAACAATATTTGCTTATAGCAGTGAAATTCACTGCTATAAGCAAGGATAGTATGTAAAAAAAAAAAAATCCTGATCAACTCCCTAGAGTGGTAAAGTGTTAGTATGGTAACACTGTATTGCTCTGGTCACAGTATGTAAAAATAAAATTAAAAAAAATAACACAAAAAGATATTTTTAAAAATTGAAATTATTATTATTATTTTTTTTACATACTGCCACCAGTCAGTATCCCTGGTCACCGCCACACCAGTTATATGATGACACTGTACTACACTAGTGACAGTATGTAAAAATGTTTTTAAAAAATGTGAAAAAAAAAAAAATGTTTCTTCCTTTTCCAAAATTAGTGATTAAAAAATGACAACTTCAAAAAACACGTCATGCCTCTTACTAAATACATCAGACTGTTTACTTTCCAAAAAGGTCATTTGGGGAGTATTTGTACTGTCCTGGCATTTTCGGGCCTCAAGAAATTAGAGTACATCAGCACATCAGGATTAATAAATTTTTAGATACAGTTTACTGTATATACCATAGTTTGTAGACACTATAACTTTTCTACAGACTAAATAATATTCATTGATTTGGGTTATTTTCACCAAAGAAATGTAGCAGAATACAATTTGGCTTAATTTATGAAGAAAGATTATTTATTTGAAACATTTTATAACAGAAGCTAAGGAAAACTAATTTTTTTTCAACATTGTTTACCTTTTTTGTTTATTTAGCAAAACAAAAAAACAAAAAAAAAATAGTGAGTAAATACCACCAAAAGAAAGCTCTGTTTGTGTAAAATTTCATATGGGTACAGTGTTGCATGACCACGCAATTGTCATTCAAAGTGCAAAAGCGCTGAAACCTAAAAATTGGCCTGGGCATGAAGGGGGTAAAAGTGCCCTGTGCTGAAGTGGTTAAAGGCAAATAGCTATTCACTTTGCAAGGGAATTTTCCTCATATCACGTTCAGGGTAAAAAAAATAAATAAATAAATATATATATATATATATATATATATATATATATATATATATATATATATATATATATATATAAAGTTTTTTTGCTTGCACATGATTGGATATGAAAGTTAGTAGAACTTTACCTTATTCACTATTCACTAATTCCCTTGCAAAGCACAACTCTACTTGCAAAGTAAACAGTCTAGTTGCCTGTAGTAAATCAACTGCTTTGTCTTTTTTAGACTTTTCTTAATAGTAGCAGAATGACATCCAGCCTGGACATGCATAGGTGGCAAGGCTAAAATGCACTTATCATAAAGGGTGTTTTGGATCATATGCTGAATTGTACATCAGACATTTGTGGCAAGTATTTTTGGTTACATATATAATAAAAAGATAAACCTGAGTGCCAATAATGTATAAATAAGCTGTTGTATACAAACAAATGGTGTTGAAATGAAACCAAATAATCAAATAGTAACAGTGTTCCTCTAAAGAGCAATGACGTTAAAGGCAGAGCAAAGATTTGAAGCAGAAGATAGATTAGGAACGGATGGATTTTTCAGAATAAGAGTAATCAATGTAGGCTTGAGAGTAAAAGGGAAAACTGAATGAGAGTGAAAGTTGAGATTTTTTTCTAGGTGAGAAATAAAAGCTGAAGAAAGCTAATAAGATCTGAAGGAATAAGATAAAAAGGGCAGGTAGCAGTACAGGAAGAGGAACAAAGGAGAAAACTTCACCTTTAGTCGCTATCATAAAAGAGAAGCAGCTCATAGGAAAATGTGTGTAAAAGAAATGAGAGATACTAATACCTGTATAAGGCATATATGGCATAGCTGAGAAAAATACGTTGACTGGTTGGTGACTTGTGGGTTAAAGGTTTAGGTATGCTAATCCACATATTCGCCATCTGCCACTTTTTTATTTGTTTATTTAGACAGAACAGGTTAATCAAGCACCTCCTCCTCCACTGTTCATAATCTAACTCAAGATAAAATATTTATAAGCTTCTGGTTGAACCTGATACACGTATTTGCCTAAATTTGCATTATAAGCTATTTTCTTATGTAGCTTAGTTGGCTAGTACTTTCAAGGTACACTCAAGGGAGGACTGGGAACGTATGGCCTTGGGTGGCAACACAGCCAACTAACCCTTTAATGGCAGGCATAGATGTCCACAGATGCTAAAGAAAGCAAACCACCCAAAGTGTGCCATGGTACTTCATTGAATGGCAGGTATGGTAAAAGATGAGTGTCCTAAAGAACATGGTTTATTTCACACCTTTTTACGTGCTCTAGTATCAGCTCTCGGCATTTGGTCCCATGACGTATCAAATCTGGAAACTAAGTTGGTGCTGAAGACTTTTCTTTGCAAGATATCTTGCTCTCCTTTGCATATTAAAAACCTGATGTGTCAAAGTTACTAAGTTTAGCTCAGTTGTTTGCTTTCAGTAACCAATCAAAATTAAATTTGTCTTGGAATTTTGAATCTAATTGGTGATATTAGTTAACAGTTATAGATCTACACTCCCTATTCTATCCTTTCCAAACCTCCTTAGCTACTGTATCATCATTTTATTGATTTTTAAAGCAGATTTCAAAGGGGGTTTCAAAAAACAGTTTTTTTCCTGGCATGGGCTCTCAACCAACCTGGTAAACCATCAAATGACTGGTGTCATAACTGGTGACATGTGCAGCACCATGGCAGCTACAGAACAAAGGCTAAAGCCCCATACACACGATCCAAAAATCGTACGAAAAATTCCGCATTCGAATCGATCGTACGATAATCGGAACGTTAGTACAGAGCTTTCGAGAGCCGATCAGGACAGTTCATCCGATATTATTCTATCAGACATGCACGGAATTTTTTTCGTATGATGCCAGATCGTACGATTTTCATTTAATCAGTACACCTATCGTTGCAATACAAATGCATTACAACACATGACATCACTTCTGAATTTTTATGCTGTCGTACGGGAATTTTCGTGGCTTTAGTAAACTCATCAGATTCGACGTGAGATTAGCATGCAAAAAAAAAACGGACGATCATTCATCCGATAATCAGATCGTGTGTACCGGGCATTAGATAGCAGTTGGCTGAAAAGGATAAGAGGGTTTAGTTCTTTTTTAAAGGTGCACAAAATCCTTATGCAGTGCTCCCCCTCCCTTTCAGTCAAAAAAATTTACTTTAAAAGTAAAAATATTTCTTCCCCCCATTCACAAGTTGTGGATAGAAAAATGATACAATGCATAACACAACTTTCCCGCTAAGGGCCCATTCACACTGCTCTGCATCCCAAACCACTGCTGCCAGCACAGAGGTTTGAACAACAGAGCTGTGCTCTGGAACACAGTGTAATGCCCCAGACACACGGTCAGATTTTCCGATGTGTGATGTGTGATAGGACCTTGTTGTCGGAAATTCCGACCGTGTGTAGGCTCCATCACACATTTTTCATCGAAATTTCCGACACGCAAAGTTTGAGAGCAGGATATAAAATTTTCCGACAACAAAATCCGTTGTCAGAAATTCCGATCGTGTGTACACAAATCCGACGCACAAAGTGCCACGCATGCTCAGAATAAATAAAGAGATGAAAGCTATTGGCCACTGCCCCGTTTATAGTCCCGACGTACGTGTTTTACGTCACCGCGTTTAGAACGATCAGATTTTCCAACAACTTTGTGTGACCGTGTGTATGCAAGACAAGTTTGAAATCCATGGATTTTGTTGTTGGAATGTCCGAACAAAGTCCGACCGTGTGTACGGGGCATAACACTGTGTTCTGATCTAAATATACACAGAATACTATTGTTTTCTGTGTGTCATTGCAGTTACCTGCGTATTTCTATTTAGAAAGACACTAGTAACTGCACCTCTTGTAAATAAGCCATGAAGTGCAAAAAAAAACAAAACATTAATTATAAATTGTAAACATCGTAACTTATAATACATCTTATAAAGTGGCAAAACATATACAAATAAAGTGCATAAAGTGTAAAAAAAAACCATTTACAATTGATAAGTCTGAAGACATAAGTCATCACTCGACAGTTCAGTAAAGCATCCACAGGTCTATAATAAGGTACAGTAAATACATGAATAGCCAGTCTTCTAAACAATGATGTATCCCCTTTGTCCAAGAAGATCTTCCAAAAAAAATGTTTTCATCTTGTGTCGACCTCCAAAGCAAACACCATTTAGGGTTTCACTCTCCAAATAATGTTGAGCCTTTCAAACAAATAACTGGGTCTAACAGTGATTATATCTCTTTCTGTGAACCACGGGATCCTCTCTAGTCCCACTGATCAGATCCCTGTAATATGTATACATCAATTATAAACTAAAAAAAAATGGGGAAAACTATCAGTGCAAACTGCATTTATTAAAATACAACCATGAAAACCATCATAAAACTCAAATTATCTGAGCAATAAGTATAAATAGGTGTAATATTGTTGGCCAGACAGTGTTTGCCACACTTGCTCCTCGTGTGCGCAGACTTCAATATGTAATGGTGCCGTTATGCCATTCTCCTGTGTGACGCATTTCATCACAATGACTTCCAGACTGGCAGAAACATAACAGCCCTACATTAACATGTGCTCAAAGCACTTCTGCCCTCACTTCAGATGCTGTCATGTTGATACTTCTTTTTGGATATATTAATACTTATTAAATAAAATACATGTTTTTCATTTATTGAAAACAGAAAATACCTCATTTAGCCACTAGGTGACCCTAAGGAAAATCCTATGAAACTTAGCCCCACCTAGTGGCAAAATGCAGTGTTTTCCATTTTAAATCAATGGTAAACATCCATTCAGCGCATGAAATACCCTGATGACATCCATTTTTTGCCCCATTTATACAGAATAAATGTACATGCACTTTCACTGGGTGACTTGCTATGAATTTTTTATAACTATACCCCTTAGTCCTTCTTTTGATTGAAATAGATGTGCTATGACAAGGAAGGAAAGGAATGTGGTTTAAAATAATTAACTGAAGACTGCCAATATAGTCCTGCCTTTTTTACTCAACTGAAGCGTAAGGGTAGTAAGTTCTAAAAGTGGAAAAAGCTGTCGTTTTTCCCACCAAAGACACAAGACTAGGTTCTAAAAGTGGAAAAAGCTGTCTTCTTTCCCACCAAAGACACAAGCCAGGTAAGTACTACTTGGCCTAATCAGACAGCAGGAGCATCCACGGAGGAAGAAAGGAGGAAAAAGAGAGGCTGTTGACCCGTGGGGATAACAATAAATCACTACTTTCTCTTGCCACTCTATGCTAAAATTACTAATTAAGTCTAAAGCCAGAGACATAACTACAGATTATGGGGCCCTATAATAAAGTTTTGAAAATATAGCATTGGCCTTACAGCAAATTTTTGTAAGATCAGAAAAATTGTAATATAAGATATATGTAAAGCTTGGGTATCAGTGCCTAGGCTTGCATTGTTAATTCAAATGCCACAGTACAGTGCTGCATGGAAACATATTATTGTATTTGTTTTATTGCTGCAGACACTGCAGCAAAGTCATACACATGGAAGAAATCAATAAATTGGTCATTGATGTCAGTATGCACAATTTGAATCTCTAGAAATAATTTTCCCTAGGATGACAAGTCACTACCTAACTCTGTCTGCGATCAGAGACTCCAATCGTCTCCTGCTTTGTCTTCAGGCTCTGACTGAACACATCAGTGCCAAAACTTTAGGACAGCCGTCAGGATCAGGAAGAGAGTACTCAAGCGACGTTGACAAACAGTGACGGGAAGGGAAGGTGCATTAGTGCTTACCCCGTAGGAGCCTCTGGATGTATTGGGTCCCCTATTCCTGTGCCCATGACGCTGCAAACAGCACCACACACATTATCACACCTGACTAAGCAGAAAAGGTTAATTTCAGGTAGCTATACCCTAATGGCTCAAGGTGCTTAGACAACAAGAATGACACAATAGCTGATTACATATTACCAAAAAAATACTGCAACAGGGTGAACAGAAACAAAGTACACGGTAATGATTTGACAGAATAAGAATGATACTGCAACAATTAAGCAATAGGAGTAATATGCTGCAGAAACAATAATTGTTATAAAACACAACCACCTTCTGAACCCTAGGGGGAGATCGCCCCGGGACTTTAAATGAGGTGAATGCGGTTAGACAACAATTGACAGAGTAAATGCAGTCTCAAAATGTATTAAAATTGTCATGCAAACATAAACAACATGAATCATAGCCAAGCCACTGAAATTATACTTACAGTAAAAAATGTCAGTACACGTATCATGGTATAAAATGTACTGTAAATTGCAAAGTACACAAGCATTAAAAGTATGCCAACGCGCTTCGCAAGACCATGCTCGCTTCAACTGCTGCGTGTGAGTGCTTTTCTATTTCCTGTTTCACTCACACACAGCAGTTTCACTTCATTCAAGTTGACATTATTAATGGATACTGGGAGATCTTTGGTAACGCACACCCCCATCCTGGCCATGTCTGCCCCCCGTTTGTGCTGTTGGATTGGTTTTTCCTCTGCCTCCTCAGCTCCTGAGCCGGACGCTCATTACTGCCGCATCTGGGTATTCAGCATTTGGTACTCTGATCCAGCCTTTGATGTACTAAACATGCATCTACCCCTGATGAAAAGAGCATGGTCTTGCAAAACTTTTATTGCCTGTGTACTTTGCAATTTGCATTGTATACCATGATACATGTAATGACATTTTGTACTGTAGGTATCATTTCAGTGGCTTGGCTATGATTCATGCTGTTTATGTTTGCATGACAATTTTAATAAATTTTGAGACTGCATTTACTCTGTTAATTGTAAGGATGACCCCCCCCCCCCCAACCGGCTCAGTTCGCACCAGTACTTGCGAACAGGCAAAAAATTCAGACAAACACATGAACACTATGGGACAATAACATGAAAAATCAAAAGTGCTGAGGGGGCGTGCCCAACTTTCGAGCAAGATGGACGTGTAGTGACACAGCTCCTGCACCGACCAGATTATAAATCGACATCCCCGCTATTCTGGTATACTCCAGCAACTGCTCAGAGCATCAGAACATTGGATTCCTCCCTTACATCATCCGAGATGAACCGCAAACGGAAAGAATACCGTCAGCCTAAGAAGCTGACAGATTACTACACACAGCCGAAAATCCAAGATGGCGCCCGCGGCCCTGAATGCAGGAATTCGGCGGCCTACACAGATCTTCCTGATGAGGATGAACTGCAAATAACCCCACATCCTCACTCACCTGATGCCTCACCATCATCCCCTGCTTCATCGGCCGGTAACAGCCCTGCAAAAGCGCGGATGCGCTTGGATGAAGAATCTGCAACATCTGAGGTGAGCCTTGAGTCTGACACAGCCCCAGCTCATCCATCCCCCATAGCAGCCTTCCCTACCACAAACCAGCCTGTACTAGATACAACAATGAAGGAGATGCTCATCTCCCTTCAGAGCTCCCTTCACAATGATATTTCCAATATGTTCTCCAGATTCTCCTCACAAATGAATCATATGGGACAGAAAATACACATAGTAGAGAAGCAGATGGGTGACATGACCGAAACGGTCAATGATCTAGTAGACGCCCATGATCATACACGAGACGAACAGCAATGGATGAGGGCCAAAATTGGCGGACCTCGAGGACAGGTCCCGCCGTAACAATGTAAAGATCAGAGGGGTCCCTGAATCTATACTACCGCATGATTTAAACGCATATGCGAGAAAATTAATTTCCACGCTCCTGCCTGATCTCACCCCCATGGAAACCATAATCGATCGCATCCATCGCCTCCCTAAACCCCTACATCTACCAGCCGAAGTCCCACGTGATACCCTGATGAGAATTCACTTTTTTCACACTAAAGACCAACTTCTGTTCAAATCCAGACACCTGGAACAGCTACCTGCCCCGTATACTAATCTACAACTATACGCTGACCTCTCACAGCACACCCGCCAGTTACGGAGACAACTAAATACTATTACCAAACCACTCAACAATCACAAGATCCCCTATCAATGGGGCTTCCCTACCAAGATCATAGTCACCAAGAATGGGACCAAACATAACATCTCCACAGTGGAGGAAGGCCTCAAATTACTCCACATATGGGGAATTATTCTGGACCCACCTAACTCAGCTCAACTAAACCGCAGAGGAAACTCTCCGCATTCCAATGATAACCGACACTCCGGTAAGCACTAACCTATACCTGAATAGTGGGATCGCCCATGACCCTATTTACCACATCCCCGGTCGGATGCCTTGCTCGTTGCAACTTGCTCCACGAACTTACACCCCACAACAACACAGCAGTACCTGTTTTAATTAACTGCTGTCAGTTCTTACGTTTTGTTTACCCTTTTTTCCTAACTCACTTTATTTTCTCCTCACCCTAAAGTTTCATCTAACCAACATCTCTTCTCCACGACCTCCAGATCTTTCTACATACAAGAACCCAACTACTAATTGTAAGTAAAACTTACCATATATTCTACCCTACACCACACACCAAGATGCCCAAATTCCTCTCGCTAAATGCCAAAGGACTAAACCATCCGGTTAAAAGAGCTTCCTTATGGAAGACAGCCCAAAAATCTTCCTGTGACATCATATGTGTACAAGAAACACACTTTAAAAAATCTGCAATGCCACATTGCAATAACAAATCCTTCCCCAATATCTACCATGCTCCAGGCCCCACTAAGAAAAACGGAGTTCTAATTGCATTCAAACACACAATCAACTTTACGCTCCATAACAGCTTAGTTGATGAAGATGGCAGATATCTGGCCCTAGATTGTACCTTGGACAATGCTAGATACACTATTGTAACAGTGTATGCGCCCAACACTAATCAAATTAGATTCCTCTCTAAGTTGATGCCCAAAATCACCAAATTTCGCCAAGGAAACCTCATAATCTGCGGTGATTTCAACATAGTTCCGGACAATACCCTAGATGCCTCTTCTCATAAAACTAGAATTACTTCACCTATGGGACAGTTCCTACGAAACAATGACCTATATGATGTATGGAGATGCCACCACCCCACTGAGAGAGACTACTCCTTCTTTTCCCATCGACATAACTCGTACACCAGAATCGACTACTTCCTAGTCGACAAGTGGACCCTGCCAAAAATTCCTGAATCATCTTTAGATACGATAACGTGGTCTGACCACGCACCAGTGTCCATAACCCTTGAGTCACTGCCTACTTCCTCACGTACGAAGCTATGGAGAGCCAACGCTTCAATTATTCAATCACCCAAACACTCAGCTACTATCCGTAAACACCTAGAAGAATTCTTTGAGCTGAATCAAGGATCAACATCAAGCAACACTATTTTATGGAACGCTCATAAAGCGGTCATCCAAGGGATTCTTATTCAAATAGGGGCTAGAGAGAAGAGGAGGAGATCACAGCGTCTCAACACCATCACCTCCCAAATTAAAACTGCAGAGACCCAAAACCAAATCAGCCCTGATCCTGCCCTTAGGGAAAAACTTGTACTTCTTAGACAAGAATTAAGAAACTTACTACTAGAAACATATGAAAAAACCCAAAAAAGATTTAAGGCTAACCACTACTCCACTGGGAATAAGGCAGGGAAAGCCATGGCAGTCAGAATCAAAGGTCATCATATTAAAAGCAAGATATCTCACCTCTACCATCCCTCCACGGGACAAAAAGTGATAGACCCCCAAGCCATAGCAGAAGCGTTTAGCCATTATTACGAAACACTCTATAATCTAAAAAATGACTCCACTATTAGTCAACCTTGCTCAAAAGATATAGAAAACTTCTTGACGGAAATTAATCTCCCCAAAGTATCCTCAGAGCAACTAACAATACTTAATGCTCCATTCTCCCCAATAGAAGTGTTAGAAACCATCACAGCCCTACCATCCAACAAATCCCCAGGACCAGACGGTCTCACAGGAGAGTATTATAAAGAATTCCGTACAATTCTAGCCCCTTTTTTGGCCCAAATGTGCAACGACGCTGCCTCCTCCTCTTCTCTCCCACAAGAAATGTTAAATGCCTTAATCATTACATTGCCGAAGCCAGGCAAGGACCCTACCTCACCGCCAAACATTAGACCCATATCGCTACTAAACATTGACACAAAAATCTATGCAAAACTCATAGCAAACAGGTTAGTAAATATTATGCCCTCACTAATCCACCCTGACCAATCCGGGTTCACAAAAGGTAGGCAATCGTTTGATGAAACCCGTAGAATCATTAATATAATCCACCATGCGGAATCTGAGCGAACGCCTTCTCTGCTTCTATCACTGGATGCAGAGAAGGCGTTTGATAGAGTCAATTGGATCTATCTCCAAGCTACACTCCTTAAATTCGGCCTCCAAGGTCCCATTCTTTCCGCTATAATGGCCTTATACTCCAAACCTTCAGCCCAGGTTTATACCTCTGAGATGCTATCTAAACCATTTCCAATTTCTAATGGCACTCGTCAGGGCTGCCCCTTATCACCCATAATCTTCAACTTAATGATGGAACCACTGGCTGAACATATTAGAATAAACAAATCCATCACAGGATTCAAAATTGGTAAATTAGAACACAAGATCAACCTGTTTGCTGACGACGTCATCATAATGGTAACCAACCCTATATCCTCCCTGGCTTCGATACAATCTGTACTACAAAAATTTAGTACCATTTCTTACTATAAGGTAAATGAAAATAAGTCATATATTCTGGACCTAGGTCTAGATGCCATAACCAGCAACCTTCTACGAAACTTCTATACATATCCATGGGCAGATACAGGTATATCATATCTAGGAATCACACTCACCAAATGCACCAGAAACCTCTTTACCAACAACTACACTGAAATGAAACAGATGCTTATTAAAGAAACCTCCAAACTTTCAAAATTTGAATTTTCTTGGACTGGTAGGCTTGCAGCCTTTAAAATGCTCATACTCCCTAGATTGCTCTACACATTCCGCACTCTTCCTATTCCACTTACCAACACATACATCAAATCTCTAAAATCAATTTTACACCATTACATTTGGCAAAGTAAGAAGCCTAGATGTAGTCATCTCAAACATAAACTAAACATAAACTGGCGGGTGGCCTGGGATACGTAGACATTAAAGATTATTATCTAGCTACCGTTCTATCTCAAATGAAGGAATGGGTAAGCACGCACACTACTACATTATGGGGAAACATTGAAAACAACATGACTCCAGGGCCCAACCTTAAATACTGGTTATTCAGCACCACAACCAAACGCCCAAATCTTCGATTATATTCACCAACCATACAAGCTTCGGTTAGGGCTTGGACAATACTACACTCCGCGAAATGGTCCCAATTACCAACCAAAAGCATTCCAATACCTATCCAAACCCTGCAATTACTGTCACCTGATTTGACTATTCCCAAATGGATAACAGACCAAAATCCTCTTACCACAGACCTCAGGGCTAAGATAGTACATAAACCCTTTACCCAATTACAATCACAATACCAAGCACCCCCCACAGACTTCTTTAATTGTACCAGAATTCAACAATGCCTATCGGCTCACCCACAATTAGAAGGAGAACTACCACTCAAAATGTGGAACTACTACTTCTCCAATAACACACCTACCAAAGGCACCTCACTAATATACTCTATCCTGCAGGAAAAAATAGTATTCCTAAAATCTAAACCATACACAGACTGGGAAAAAGAATTGCATCTACAGTGCTCAGAACAACAATGGCAAAAGGCAATTCAATCCACATATAAATCCACTAGCTGCACCTCTCTATGGGAATTAATGCATAAGATACACCTACGATGGTACCTAACGCCACAGAGAATGGCCAAATTTCATCCACAAACCTCATCCAAATGTTGGAGAGAATGTGACCACATAGGTACCTTATCTCACATTCTATGGTCATGTCCAGTATTAAAAACCCTCTGGCAAGAGGTGGAATACATTATACAAGACATCTGTCACCTTCCCATCAAACTCACACCACAACTGGCCATACTGAACTTGAACACTGAACTATTGCCACCACCTTTTAGACTTGTAATCACACACATACTTCTAGCCACTAGATTACTCATAACTAGAAGATGGAAAACAAACTTATCCCCAATATTAACAGAAGTCATAACAATAGTTCACTCCCACTTTGCTTACGAACTAATTATTTCAAAGGGAAAACCCTCGTATGGAAAAATTCACAAACTATGGTACCCCTGGTCAAATTGGTACGCACAAAAACTTACCTGATAATTTTCTGATACTACTTACACATACTCGACCCACATTGTTCTCTTCACTCAATATATGACAATGCTCTCTACCATCATCCACTACTCTTCCTGCCCCCTCCCCTCACCCATCCCCCCTTTTCTTCTTTCTATTATTTATCCCCAACTACCTTACTTACTACTCTCTCTACTACACGTTACATACAGTTCCTTACGAGTACGAATAGCTCTCATAATTATACTCAAGTTCGATAAGTACTCTATACAAGATACGTTCCAACACATTCCTACACTTGAAATTATAAAACCTACACTTCTGAATTAATACCATCCTTTCGTACGAATAGTTAATGATATTCTAACTTGTTAAATGATTACTGTTTAAAATGTCTTTACACCATGGGAATGAAGGTACCACAACCACCCATGCTACAGCATGAACCCATAAGGGGTACATGGGGTTAATAATTCACACACTTTATCTTACCTTCAACAACTGTTATAGTTCTATTATTCTCACCACAATTGACGAATGAATATTGATATGTAATTCTCTCAACTGTATGTAAACAGAATATGATTTTTGACAATGTCTGTTCACTCTTTCATTTAAATCTTCAATAAAAATTATTGAAACAAAAAAAAATCAAAAGTGCTAATTTTAAAGGCTTATGTGCAAGTTATTGTCATAAAAAGTGTTTGGGGACCCGGGTCCATGTATCAATGCAAAAAAAGTTTTAAAAACTACAGTTTTTTCGGGAGCAGTGATTTTAATAATGCTTAAAGTGAAAAAATGAAATATTCCTTTAAATATCATGCCTGGGGGGTGTCTATAGTATGCCTGTAAAGTGGCACAGTTTTCCCGTGTTTAGACAAATACCACCTCATTTAAAACTGATCGCGGCTGTAATGAATTGTCAGGTCTCAGCAATATAGATAAAACTCATTGAAAAAAACAGCATGGGTTCCCCCCCAAGTCCATTACCAAGCCCTTTGGGTCTGGTATGAATATTAAGGGTAAACCCCCAAATCAAAAATAAAAAAAAAATTGCGTGGGAGTCCCTCCAAAATCCATACCAGGCCCTTCAGGTCTGGTATGGATTTTAAGGGGAACCCTGTGCCAAAATTAAAAAAATGGCGTAGGGGTCCCCCCAAAATCCATACAAGACCCTTATCCGAGCACGCAACCTGGCAAGCTGCAGGAAAAGAGGGGGGGACAAGAGAGCGCCCCCCTCCTCAACCGTATCATGCATGCCCTCAACATGGGGGGGAAGCTTTGAAGTCACCCCCAAAGCACCTTGTCCCCATGTTGATGGGGACAAGAGCCTCATCCCCACAACCCTTGCTCGGTGGTTGTGGGGGTCTGCGGGCGGGGGGCTTATCAGAATATGGAAGCCCCCTTTAACAAGGGGACCCCCAGATCCCAGCCTTCCCCCTATGTGAATTGGTAACCCCTACCATTTCACAAAAAAGTGTCAAAAATAGTAAAAAAGACAGGAGACACTTTGGGACAAATCCTTTATTAAAAAATAAAAATGTCCCATGATGTAGAGACATCTCACACCGCCCGACAGACCGAAAAAAGAAAAAAAGCTCAGCCTCTATGGGAGGCTCCCGCTGAGTGACACTTCTTCTCGGTGACAGATGTTATATAGCTGAGGGCAGGGCCAACCGGTGACGTAAACAGATGACACCCCTCTGACAGCACGTGACATCAGTGGAAAGCGGTGTCGCCCATTTACGTCACCGAGTGGCCCCGCCCTCAGCTATATAACAGCTGTCATCGAGAAGCGCCACTCGGCGGGAGCCCCCCATGGAGGCGGAGCTGTTGCGGCTTTTTTTTTTCGGCTCGTCGGGCGACGTGAGATGGATCTACATCGCGGGACATTTTATTTTTTTATCAATGTACCCGTTACCAATTCACATAGGGGGGAGGCTGGGATCTGGGGGTCCCCTTGTTAAAGGGGGCTTCCAGATTCCGATAAGCCCCCCATCCGCAGACCCCCACAACCACTGGGCAAGGGTTGTGGGGATAAGGCCCTTCTCCCCATCAACATGGGGACAAGGTGCATGGGGGTGACTCAGGTTAACAGGAAATATATAATATCTTATTAAATTGCACATACATGAGATCGTACATATTAATTTTAAAAGAGAGACACTGTCACATGGAGTCATCCGACCATCCTGCCCACATTATCACAGCTTGAAGTAAATCTCTGTAAAGGAGGTATCTCTAGCCCAGAGCGTATAAGGAAAACTAGGCAGGACTATGCCCCAAATCAATAGAGAGGGGCTTGTCCCTAATTGTGGCGATGCCACATGTACTGGGGCCTACAGAATGGGAATCCTCAAATGTGAGGTCACATCAAACACCGGCAGCCAGGCTTGGAAGGACAGAAAGATCAGGAGATGCTGTAAAGTGATCCAATCACTGTTGCATTGAAGGATGTGAACATGTTCAAACTCCCGTCAGCATCTCCAGATACGTCCGCCTGTTGACCATTATTGTATCACTATATAAATGTCACTGGCAGGGAAGGGGTTAACACTAGTGGACGATCAAGGGTTTAACTGTGTTCCCTAGGTGTGTTCTAACTGTGGGGGGGATGGGACTAACTAGGGGAGGAGACAGATCATGTGTTCATACTTAGTATGAACACATGATCTGTCTCCTCTCCCCTGACAGAATCGGGATGTGTGTGTTTACACACACATCCCGGTTCTCGCTCTGTCACGAGCGATCACGGGTGACCGGCGGTCATCGCATCGGCTCCGGGGACACGCTGCAGGCACGTGCGCGTGCCTCCTACAGCATCTTAAAGAAGCAGCGTACAGCTACGATGGCTCGCCCAGGGGAGCCAACCTGCCACAGTATAACTGCAGCGGCTGGTGGCGAATCGGTTAAATACCGTCAAAAGAAAGCTCTATTTGAGTGAAAAAATAAACACATTTTGTTTGGGTACAGTGCTGCATAACCGTGCAAATTGTCATTCAGAGTGGGGTAGCGCTAAAAGCTGAAAATTGGCCTGGGCAGGAAGGAGGTAAAAGTGCCCAGTAAGCCAGTGGTTAACTAAGGGAGTGGACCATTAATGATTTTCTGAATTCTGAAACTGAATTCAGTTTCACCGCCTCTGGCTCAGGTACTCTGCTCCCTGCTCACCACTATCACTTTTAAACATAGAAATCTGGCTTCTTTGTTTTTCTTAAGTGACAGCTTATCTCCCAATGGCTCCCACAGATCTTATATCCTGAGCGGCTGAGTGCAGGATGGGGACAAGGAAGATGCAGGTGCCCAGGGTGCAGTGAAGATGCCGAAACCTCCACTGGATTATCTTGCCTGCAAGTGAGAGAGGTGGAGCCACCTACAGTGTGTGGGAAGGTACTAGAGAAAGCTGGGTGCTTCAGCTTAATACTGCAACAAAAGTAAGATGTGGGTGATGGTGGAGCTTTTAAGGAGGAGGGATTGTATGCAGAGGTGAAAAGAGGTGAAAGTAAGAGGTACAGGAAAGTGCAGAGGTAAGCAGCTGTGTTAGAAGGCTGAACTCTGCACTCTGTATGTAGCGCTCCTCTGAACTCTGCACTATATACGTAGTGCATCCCTGACCTCTGCAATCTGTGTGTAACCCCCCAAACTCTACACTCTGTGTGTAATGCACTTCTGGTATTTAATGCCCCTTTAAGACCCCCACTGTTGGTGAAATTTGACCACACCAACTTTTTGATGAGGCTTGGAGGATGTGTGTAAAGGGAAGAAGGGGGTTTTGGGGGGTCATGATTGAGTTCTTGCACCTATTTTCTGAGAAAAAAAAGCCCCGATTACAATATTTGGTGCTGTGCTTTGATAGCTGTAGATTTTGCTAAAATTGATTTTAGTTTTCTGATAGTTATTCAAATGTTAAAGTGTTAACTATAGAGAATTTTCAGGGTAAGCAAATGGCTAGCAATGGTGGAAAGCAGACCCTTATCCCGTGAGCTCAGTTTCCCATTTACGATAACTATGCCCTATCCAAAAAGATCCCAGACATCTGTTGGCCACAAACAAGCTAAAAGTGTGTCCCTCCAGCACTTCTTAACCCCACAGGTGCTCCCCACAGGCCCTTGCAAGACTGCACTGATTTGACCAGCAGCAACACTGAACCCAAACCTGCAGCCTGTATGAGCTGCACCTACCCAGTATTATGCTACCACTGACTGCAGCACTAGTGGTTAATCTCCATCCTCTTTTTTCCTCTCCTGCTTTCCTGGCACCCATTCATTTTTCTATGGGAGTTACCCCCAAGTAGTCTAGAACATCTGCCGGCATCCCCACAGTGCACCAACAGAGCCAACATGGATGTCAGGGAACCACTACAGACCAGTGACATCAGAGGAAGGCGGGGTCGTCCGTTTACATCACCGAGTGGCCCCACCCTCAGCTATATAACAGCTGTCATGGAGAAGAAGCGTCACTCAGTGGTAGCCTCTCATGGAGGCGGAGGTGTTGCGGGTTTTTTTTTTTTTTTTCGAATCGTCGGTGGCGTGAGATGGACCTACATTGTGGGACATTTTTAGTTTTTTATCTTTTAATAAAGGGTTTGTCCCTAAGTGTCTCCTGTCTTTTTTGCTATTTTTTACACTTTTTTTGTTAAATGGTAGGGGTACAATGTACCTGTTACCAATTCACAGAGGAGGGAGGCTGGGATCTGGGTGTCCCCTTGTTAAAGGGGGCTTACATATTCCGATAAGCCCCTCGCCCGCATACCCCCATCAACCACCGGGCAAGGGTTGTGGGGATGAGGCCCTTGTCCCCATCAACATGGGGACAAGATGCTTTGGGGGCTACTCCAAAGCACCCTCCCCATGTTGAGGGCATGTAACCTGGTACGGTTCAGGAGGGGGGGGCGCTCTCTTTTCCTGTGGCCTGTCAGGTTGCGTGCTTGGACAAGGGTCTGGTATGGATTTTGGGGGGACCCTACGCCATTTTTTTATTTTGGTGCAGGGTTTCCCTTAATATCCATACCAGACCTGAAGGGCCTGGTATGGATTTTGGGGGGACCCCCACGCAATTGTTTTTTTACATTTTTGGTTTGGAGTTCCCCTTAATTTTCATACCAGACCCAAAGGGTCTGGTAATGGACTGGGGGAGGGACCCATGCCGTTTTTTTCAATGAGTTTTATCTATATTGCCAAGACCCGACAATTCATTACAGCCACGATCAGTTTTAAATGACTTTTTTTCCTTTAGAAATGTAATTTTGCTGTGGTACTGTTCTAAACATGTGAAAACTGCGCCACTTTACAGGTATACTATAGACACCCCCCCCCCCCAGGCACGATATTTAAAGGAATATTACATTTTTATTGTTTCAATTTAAGCATTAATAAAATCACTGTTCCTGAAAAAACGGACGTTTTTAAAACTTTTTTTTGCATTGTACATTGATACATGTTCACTGGGGCACGACCCAGGTCCCCAAACACTTTTTATGACAATAACTTGCATATAAGCCTTTAAAATGAGCACTTTTTTGGTTTTTCATGTTAGTGTCCCATAGACTTTAACGGGGTTCCGCGGCTTTCGAATTTGCCGTGAACACCGCATATTGCTCGTTGTTCGCCGAACGTTCGAACAACCAAAGTTCGGCCTGAACTTATGCTCGGGCCGAACTGTTCACCCATCCCTAGTCAATTGTTGGCTAACCGCATTCACCTCATTTACCATCTTCAGCCCCGGAAGCATTTGCCCCCTTCCTGACCAGGCCATTTTTTACGATACAGCACTGCTTCGCTTTAACTAACAATTGCGCGATCATGCGACGTTGTACCCAAACAAATATTATGAAACAAATATATTTCCTTTTTTTCCCACAAATAGAGCTTTCTTTTGGTGGTATTGGATTTCTGCGTTTTTTATTTTTTGCGCTATAAACAAAAAAAAGCGACAATTTTGAAAAAAAAACACAATATTTTGTCGTTTTTGCTTTAATAAATATCTCAAAAATTAAAAAAAAACAATTTTTTTCCTCAGTTTAGGCCAATATGTATTCTTCTACATATTTTTGGTAAAAAAAATCGCAATAAATGTATATTGATTGGTTTGCGCAAAAGTTATAGCATCTACAAAATAGGGGATAGATTTATGCTATTTCTATTATTATTTTATTTTTTTATTAGTAATGGCGGCGATCTGCTATTTTTATCAGGACTGCGACATTGCGGCAGACAGATCGGACACTTTTGACACTATTTTGGGACCATTGACATTTATACAGTGATCAGAGCTAAAAATAGCCATTAATTACTGTATAAATGTCACTGGCAGGGAAGGGGTTAACACTGGGGGGCGATCAAGGGGTTAACTGTGTTCCCTAGGTGTTCTAACTGTAGGGGGGATGGGACTGACTAGGGGAGGGGAGAGATCGGTGTTCATACTTAGTATGAACACATGATCTGTCTCCTCTCCCCTGAGAGAACTGGGATTTGTGTTTACACACACAGATCCCGGTTCTCGCTCTGTCACGAGCGATCACGGGTGCCTGGGACACGCAGCGGGTGCATGCGTGGGCCTGCTGTGACATCTTAAAGGAGCGACGTACAGCTGCGGAGATCTGCGCAGCTGTGTAACTGCGGCGGCTAGTCGGCTAGTGATTAAAGTCCAGGGGCAATTTCCTGTATTTTGTTGCACATATTGGGATGGAGGTGGCTTGTGGGTGTACCAGAACTTTTCCTTTTTTTCTTTTTTTCCCTTTTTTTTATAGGGGGAGATATAGCACAATAACATTTCAGCAGTCAATAATATACTACTCTATTTCTTTTGATGGCCACCTTAGTGGGGCCCATCCGTCGTGGTGGAGCACTCAAGACAATGTCCCTTTAAGAACTGATGTAACACTATCATTGTGTTTCTTGTAGACAACACTGTCCATCTTTTATCTAGGTGTAATGCAGGGTTTCACAGTGGCCTATCACCATTCAATGTCAGTTAGGGATCTCTTCCTGCTCTCTGACAAAGTGTACTCCAGTCAGTGTCCTCAGCGACCAGCTCTTCAATAAGGCAGCAGGCTTAACCAGCATTCCTGACATCCTCACCTCAAATGCTCTGGAATGACTGTAATTTTGTTTCTCTTACGCCCAGGTGCAGCGGTCTACTTGCAGCCTCAGTTTCTTTGCCAGTCTTCTTTCTTTCCTCTCTTTTGCCCAGGACCACAATTACAGCATTCCCCTCCCTTCCTCTCCACCACAGTGCCTCTGGGAATTGACATTCAAGAACAGCTGTAGTACAGGCTAAGTCCCTTTGGGAACTACATCTCCTACAGTCCTCCACATTTCTCCTCCAGCAGTCCTCTCTCTAGCAGTCTGCAAGCTCAGTTCTTCCCTTAGTGAATGGATAGGGGCCCTATACTGGCTGTCCTTTGTTCTACAATGGAAATCTCCTTCCATGACTTTGCCTGTGTACATATCATCTCTACTCCAAAACACAAAATCCTTTCTACAAGCATGAACAAAAGCAGCCATAGGAACAGTGAACTTATAGTCAGGTTCATGTGGCTGCTCCCCTCCTGATGGATCTGCAGACCTGGACACAGGTGGACTGGTGGGGGAACTTGGGTGTAAACTATAAGGCAATCAGTGAAGCAGAAACATAAAAAATTGTAGATCTGTCCCGACTAGGCCCCCTTCTACCCTGGGCCCCATAGTGACAGTGTGGGCCACTATGGAGGTAGTTCTGCCACTGTCCAAAGCAATACATTAACATTACTGTAATTCTCACTGTTGATAGGCAAAAATATAAACCTTATATGCCATTTTTTTGTGTAGTTTATCCTTTAATTGTCCAAGCATGGCACATAGATTGCGGGATGTGTTAGTTAACACTGCAAGCTGCGATTAATTTTAGCTACGGAGGCACACGTCTGAGCAGCTGTATTTATTGGAAACGTAAACCAATGTTTTGCTGCGAATAAAAGAAGCTCTGGATGGATGGACAGAGATTAGCCTTTTTTTTATACAGTAACACTTTATGGTTCAGCATGTTCTTTCTCATTCAACTACAGTTTTAATTACCCAACAAATACAATGGCAGGAAGCACAATAAAATGGTTTATTTGCTTTTGTAGCCCTGTTTATTTTCTTTTGCAAGGAGAGAATGATAATTATATATCTTGTGTCCTTCCCTCTTTTGAGAAGGACAGAACACCCAAAGTATGCAGTATGTGCAATGTAGTATTGGTTTATAACAGCTACAGCAGAGATGGGCAGATGTGATGGACAGATGGGTGGACTATTAAAACCAAATATATTATTAGCAGCTTTTCTATAGCTTGAATGTCAGCCAACAGAATACGCACTTGCCAACGCAGCCCTGTAAAGCACCCCCAGAGAGTTAGGAATATGAATTGTATGCTGTTGTAGCACATGAATCAACTGCATGTCGATATGCATCTGGAACATCTCTCTGTGTTATATATAGATTTATTACTTCTCTGGTAGAAAACAACAGGCGGACAACTGCGTAAAACATTATTAGAATGTTTAGAACAGCACCTGTAGTTTCTAAAGAGCATCTAATAAACTGGTGAGCTTGGATGACTCACAAGAATTCTAAGATTTAATGGAATATATGTTTGATGCAAGAATACAAAATAAAGCTATGTAATGGTAGAATCCGGCAAAAACATTTGTGTGTGATCATTTGTTAAGCCTGTTGCTCTGTTTTATTTTGGATGTATCGTTTGCCATAAAGAATGTGGTCCAGCTCAGGATGCAAAAATAGAATCTGATTCAATGCATTGACGGCATCCTGGCACTAAAATGCACAGGAATCAGAGTCTGAAGCAAGTCAAATGCAGTGGTGGTCAGAGAAAATGGCTTGTGTTGGACATACTTTTTTAGGTGCTTTTAAGGAATTTTTTAGATATTTTTGTTTCCATAGACTTTGTCTAAATGTCGTTGCATAACAAATTTAAATGAGTGCAAATCAAAAACATCAGTAAACATAAGTTAAAAAATGCTTCATTGGATTAAAATCTAAATTCACACGCTTCATTCTAGGTCCTTCAAAAATGCTTCTCAACCACTTGCCGACTGTATACCCTAGATATACGGCGGCAAGACGGCTCGGCTGTGCCAGATCACGTACTAGGCTGACCCTTCCAGGTAGGGGGTGCGTGCACGTGCCGCCGGCGACCCAGCCATGCTGTGATTAAACACAGCAGATGTTGATCACCAGGTGCCAGCCAATGAATTACCAGAGACACCCTGCGATTGTCACAAATTCATACAGGACAGGGCTCTGCCTATGTAAACAATATGCATATTCATTTTTGAAGCATTTTAGTTGTGTTTCCAGTGCATTTTCTGGTTGCCTGCACCTGTGAAAAATAGACATGTGACTCAAAAACGCACCAAAAGATGGTGCGTTATTAGTGAGTTTTTGATACGTTATTGCCGTGCTTTTCATTGACTTCAATGGGAAGCTACGTTTTTGGTGTGGTTTTGAAAACTGCACCAAGAATGCGGCATGCAGGACTTTTCAAAATGCACCTCACCCGCAGTGCAGTGGTATAAAGAGTCCTATAGGATTTAAAGATAAAAATGCAGAAAAAACAGTGTGAAATTGCCCTAAGGTCCCAGAACTGATCCCTCTTCCGTAATATTCTAAAGTGTGTGTAGACAGATCATGGTATTACTTTTTAGACCAATTTTGCATTTTCCTTGTCAAAAGAAGTTTATTGAGTATACAATGTTATAAAGATACATAAAGTAAGTTTACAAGGATCTATAAAGTAAGCTCATTGTTTTACAGTAGGGTTTATATAGGTAAATATCATGAAATTTCAAATATTAAACATTGGGTTCACGTAAACCTAAATTAAAGATATATATCATTTCCTTAGTTACTTTTGTAGGTATTTAAATGATTTATACATACTATACATATTGTTTACAAGTAGAGTGTATATAGGTTAAATAAATTCTGATAATGAGCTTTAATCATAAGGTGGAGAAAAGGAAAGAGAAAGAAGAAAAAGGGTTGAAAGGTAGAGGTATGGTCCACAAGGTTGTCCCGCTCGTCAGTTTATTATTCTTTTTAGTTCTCTTTGAAGCCTTAGAATGGGTGTCTCTGTAAGTCATTTAATCTGTTACCATGGCAACAGGACAGAGTCATTGAAGTTTGACAGGAACTGTTGTTTTATCCAAGGATGCCAAAGTTTTTCAAATTTTGGAATTTGATTTTGATCGATGGCTACCATCTTAGCATGGGACATTGTATTATTCATTCTGTGAATTGTTTCTGCTAGTACCAATGTAGGAGATTTCCATGCCTTGGCCACTGTTTGTTTTGCAGCCGTTATTAGTTGGATCATAAGTTTGAATTGAGAGAGTGTTAACCATTCCGGTTTTAGATTAAGTAAAGTTAAATATGGATCTGGTTGTATTATTTTTTTAAATATTTTAGATGCAATCACGAAGACTTCCTTCCAGAAGGTTTGGATTACTGGGCACGTCCACCATATGTGTAAATATGTGCCTATTTCTGGGCATCCTCGAAAACAAAGAGCTGAGGTATTAGGTGAATATTTTGCCACTCTAGCGGGTACAAGGTACCAGCGAGTTAGGACTTTATAATTTGTCTCCAGTGCTAAGATGTTGGGTGAAGATGACTTAGATGTGAGCCATATGTTAGACCAGTCCGTGTCTTCTAAAGTTCGTCCCAGGTCCTCCTCCCACCTCTGAACGTAAGAGGGTCTATTAAGATTTGCTACTCCATATAATTGATTATAAAGTGATGAAATTGTACCTTTAGCAAATGGATCTTTTGTACAGATTGATTCAAAAATGGATAATTGGGATAATGGTGTATCCCCCTTTAGGAATGGTGTATAGAAATTTTTGATTTGGAGATATCTAAATATCTCAGAGTTTGGTAGATCATATTTTTCTCTAAGTGATGGGAATGAAAGGAATGATTTAGATGCTATGAAGTCATTTAGTGTCTGAATGCCTGATGTTGTCCAAGCTTTAAAAGAATTTGGGTAGATCCATGCTGGATAAAAGGCCGGATTTCTGATAAAAGAAAGGAGAGGATTGTGTGGAGATTGTAACTGATATTTGGTTTTTAGTTTATCCCAGAGAGATAAGAAGTGTTTAGTTATGGGATTATGAATTTTAAAGCGGTCTTTAGGATCAAGCCATAATAAATTTGATATTAATAGAGGGTCATTTTCTGAAGCCTCTATAAATACCCATAATGGGATTTCCTGTTTTGCATGGTATTTGGACAGACTGGCCAAATGTGCTGCTCTGTAGTAGTTAGTAAAATTAGGGTATCCCAGGCCTCCTTTATTTTTGGGAAGATGTAGTGTGTGTATAGGTATACGTGGTTTACAAGAGCCCCATATAAACAAAGTTGCTCTTTTTTGTACTATTCTCAAAAAATAGGAAGGAATTGGAATAGGGAGGACTCTGAATAGATAAAGCAATTTGGGTAGAATAGTCATTTTGATTGCATTAATCTTCCCTATCCAGGATAAAGGAAGTTGCGACCATTGTTTTATTAGATTTGTGATCTGTCTTAATACAGGAGGATAATTGGTTGAGAATAAGTCAGAATGAGATGCTGTTAAATGAATTCCAAGATATGGGATTGATTTTTCTGCCCATGTGAATGGGAGTGCAGCCCTAGCCGGGATCAATTCCATGTTTGTGAGTGAAATATTAAGCACTAGGCATTTCTTAGGATTAATCATAAGGCCGGATAGGGCTGCAAATCCATCAAGAGCTGGTATTAAGTTAGGACCAGAGACCTGTGGTGATGATAGAAAAAGTAATATGTCGTCTGCAAATATACATAATTTGTGTGTAATACCTCCTACTTCAATGCCAGTTATAGTTTGGTTTGTTCTGATGTATTGGGCCATGGGTTCGAGTATAAGGGCAAATAATAAGGGAGATAATGGGCAACCCTGTCGGGTACCTCTTTCGATATTAAAGGCTTCAGATTTGTATCCAGCATATTTTATATAGGCTTTGGGTTTATTATATAATGCTTTGATCCATGTTAAAAAGTGGGGTCCAAAACCCCATTTTTGTAATGAATATTGCATATATTGCCAGGATACTGTGTCAAATGCCCTCTTAATATCGAGAGATAGAAAACATAAAGGGATTTTCCGTTTTTTAGCAATATGTGCCAATAACACTGCCCTGCGTATATTATCGCCTGCCTGTCTATTTGGCATGAAGCCTACTTGATCTCTATGTATTAATTTTCCTATAATGCTATTGAGGCGTTTTGCTATTATTTTTGCTAATAATTTAATATCGAGGTTTAACAGAGAGATAGGCCGATAATTCACACAGGAAGTATCATCAGAAAGGGGTTTTGGGATCATACAAACAATTGCCATTAGTGTTTCTTGCCGAAAAGAATGTCCATCTAGAAGTTTGTTAAAAGTTTCAGTGAGAATGGGAGAGAGTATTTCTGAGAATGTTTTATAGTATAAAGCCGAGTAGCCGTCTGGGCCTGGTCTTTTGTTAAGTTTTAGGTCTTTTATGGCGTTAGCAACTTCATCTATAGTTATAGGCTCATCCAAACTGCTTTTTTGATTCTGAGATAACTCGGGTAAGGTTATTTTTGAGAAGAAGGATTCAGCCTCTGTAGGATTAAATTCATTGTTTGTCTTGTATAAAGTTGCGAGATGTGAGTGAAATTTATGGACTATTTTAACTGGATTACAAGTGTAAACATTTTTTGATAATTTCAAACGTATTGGTTTGAAAGATTTGTTAGTTGAATTTAATGCCCGAGCCAAATATGTACCTGGTTTGTTTGTATTCATGTAGAAATTGTGTTTGGAGCGTTTGAGGGATTTATCAACTGACTCAGTGAGAAATAGATCGTATTCCAATCTAGATTTTTCCAGATGAGATTTTGTACTCTGAGATGGATTATCTTGAAATGATATGTAGGCTGCATTAAAATTGAGTTCTAGTTTTTTTGCTAGATTTTTGCGTTCCCGTTTAAATAGTGCCATTTGTCTTTGTATTGTACCACGCAAGACAGGCTTATGAGCTTCCCACAGTGTTATTGGGGAGATGTCTGTTGTATTATTAATTGATATGTATTCCTTTAAAGCTTGTTCAATGGCCATCTGATGTAGTGGGTGTTTGAGCATTATATCCGGTAAGTACCACGTTGGGTCATGCGCTTTTGGTATGGCTGAGGCTATAGTAGTGTATACTGCATTATGGTCAGACCACGGAATAGGAATTATATCTGATGCAATAATTTCTGGTATCATTCCTATTGTTAGAAAAATATGATCTATTCTGGTGAAAGTTTGATGAGGGTGCGAGAAATAAGTGAATTTCTTTTTCATTGGGTTACTTTCTCTCCATGAATCTACCAGATTGTATTTGGAAAGAAGTTGAGAAAAAGGTAATCTAGAGGTTATTTTGGATGGTGTAAAAGGTGATTTATCTAGAAATGGGAGGAGGACCTGGTTCGAATCCCCACACATTATCACTGTTCCTATTTTGTGTGTATTAATCACTTGTAATATATGTGAGAGGAATGGTGTAGGTTGTTTGTTAGGAGCGTAGTAGGAAATCACTGTGATTGCTGTATCCATTATATAACCCATGAGTATCAGGTATCTACCTTCTGGGTCTTTAATTTCTGATGATAAGGTGAATGGTGTGGATCGGTGAAATGCAATTAGAGTTCCCCTTTGCTTGGTACAGGCAGAAGCCGTGTAAATTTGTTGATAAAAAGGAGAAATATATTTTGGAGTAGAATCTTTGGTGAAGTGTGTTTCTTGGAGGCATACTATGTGAGCCTTCTTGTTATGGAAAGTACGGAAGGCTTTGGTCCTTTTCTGAGGGACATTTATTCCCTGAACATTCAGGGAAAGTATATTCAGTAGTGCCATGGCAATAGATCAAATAGTTTTGACTTACTTTTTGTTATGCAGAGCTGACTGCGCAGATCAACCTGTGTGGACTGAAGAGATGAATAGATAGAAAAGAAACCAGTGAATTCTGGAGTAAAGAGTAAACAAAAAACATATGAGATTAGATGATACATTGTATAAATTATTTTTTGCAAGTAATCACAATTTACCCGTGAAAGAGAATAAATATCTCTCTCAGGGGAATAAGTGCCTTCATCACACTCCCACATAATATGGTTGGGAGAATGAGGAGGGCTAATGGGAGAACACGGATCTTCCGCTTACAGGAGAGAAGTGCTATGTCAAAAGACATCAAAATGATGTTTCATTAATTGGAGTGCAGAATATAGTTTTTGTTGAAATTATTTATTCCAGGGTGGTTGTATATGGTTAGTCTTGCCCTAGGCTAAATAATTCAGTTAGAAAGGTACTGTTAATAACTTTGGTATTGATGAAGATTGTTTGAATTATTTTGGGATTTTAACCCTTTTAGAGTAAACAATTACATATTTTATTCATATGTAACTGTTTAGATATGTTAACTCATAAAATTGAGGTTGTATTGCTTCAGATTAAAATAAACAAAAACATAATTCTAGGAACTATTACAAGGTAATAATATATTTGTTTTAAGAAAAGAAAGAAAAAGCTTCCATTACTTCTGGATTATTGAACATATTTGTCCTAAAAAGTAATAAATCTATTGTTATTACCTGATAATATATAACTGAACATGAATTTCCTTATTTCACTTATATATTCTAAGGCTATATGAATCAGAAGTAATAAGAAATATAACTGGAATGTAATGATCCCACACAGTGTGTGACTATCAGAATGCAGTTACATTCAGTTATAAATATAGGTTTTTTATAGAGAACCATCTCTTAGTATAATAAATGAAGAGATATCAGGAATTAGGATGTCAGTCCATTGAATCTTCTTGGTCCATGGATGATGTGGCATAACGGCCTCTTTTGTGAGAATGATGATTCCCATTTTGTTCTGAAATTTTCTGGGTGCTGCCTGAAGGTGAAGATGATGTAATTCTTCTGCGTGTGGGAGTGTTGCTGCTTGTGGGTTCTGTCAGATTTAATTTTAAAAGGGTTTGTTGTAGTTCATCTGCTGATCTGCTTCTGTAAATTGTACCTTGGTAGTTAAATCTGACTGAAAAGGGGAAGCCCCATTGATACATAATGTTGTGGCATTGCAGTTCCATTAGTTGGGGTTTCATGGATCGTCTTTTAGTAATAGTAAGTTGGGATAGGTCAGCAAAAATTTGATAATTGTGTCCTTGAAAATTAAGTTCCTTTTTTTCTCTTGCAGCAATTAGTATTTGTTCTTTCGTTCTGTAATAATGAAATTTTGTGATTATATCACGTGGGGGTCCATCTTTCTTTTTGGCTGTGAGGGCTCTGTGTACTCTGTCCAGTTCTAAACGTTCAATAGGGATATCTGGCTTTAGTTCTTGTAATAGAGCAGTAATAGTAGATTGCAGGTCTGTCACAGTTTCAGGTATTCCCCTTATGCGCAAGTTTGAACGTCTGGCTCTATTTTCGTAATCTTCGAGCTTAGTTTGAAGTATTAAATTCTCTTCTTTTAATTGTTCCAATTCTGTTATATTTTCTTGGGTTGTAATTTCAATTTCATCCATTTTTATTTCTAAGGCTGCGGTGCGGTTTCCCAGCTCTCTTATTTCTTTGGTTAGGCTTTTTGTTATTTGGTCTGAGGTTTGTTTTAAAGCCTTATGAAGCATCTTTTCAAATTGTAATAATATTACTGGGGATACTGAGGATGCTTGTGGAGAAGTTTGTGAGAGGATTTGTTCTGTATCTGACTCAAATGGAGAGTCTTGCTGTGACATTTTCTGTCTGTGAGAGCGCCCTGATGCTGTATCTTGTGAGGTGACTGGAGCTGCTTCAGCTGCAGTGAGTGCCTGTGAGCTCTTTGTGCGGTGATTTTTATTTCTGCCACGGTTTCCTCCCAGTACCATATTTCCTGCCCAAACTTTCACAGTTTGTTCCCTGGGGCAAAAAGGTTCAAATGGATACCTTTTGAGCCTGCAGGCTCCGCTTTGTCCTTCTCTTCTCTCCTCAGCGGTGTGGAGCTCTAACAATGCATGTCTGCTCTGCTAGGCTCCGCCTCCTGCCCCCCCCCAATTTTGCATTTTAACCCTTTCACGCCTATGGGTAAAACATGTTAATGCCTAAGCCCAATTTTGCAACTTTGACATGTGTTAGTAAAACCGTACATATCATCACAACTACTTTTTACATCCAAGTGGATAATACATTGTTTTTTTCAGGACAAATTAGGCTTTCATTAGGTTGTAAATTGTAATGTATATCTCCTGATTTTTTTTGTTTTCATTATCAAAGGAAAACTGGGCCAATATAGTAAAAAAAAAAAAAAAATTAATTCAGCTGTAATGTTCTTCTTACTACTATAACCTACCACCAAAGAACAACCCAAATTAAATTCTCCTGCTTCAGACAATCGCAGCAATACCACATACTGTATGTGTATGTTAGTTGTTGTATGTACCATAGAAGGGCCCAGAAATATTGAGCATTTTGTTTTTTATTTTTTTATCCTACCTTTTTTTTTCTTAAATCCTGCTCAAAATATATTCACTGACCTTTGACCCTAACATTTGATCCTTACTTGACCCGAACACTAACCCTGGCACTGATTTAGATCAAACCTTGATTTAGGTATTTTTTCTCTATTTTTTTTCTTTATCTTTATTTCTATATAATTGTATATTTATTGAAGGTATTTCATAGAAAACAAAAAGAAATAATATGTCATTTAACAATAAAAGTTTTTCAGGGGATAAACAATGCGTATGTGAAACATAACTCAGATCATAGGTAAAACTACAAGGTTATGTAATATACATATACAGTACCTTGCAAAAGTATTCACCCCCCTTGACTTTTTACCTAGTTTGTTACATTACAGCCTTTAGTTCAATGTTATTTAAATCTGAATTATATGTGATGGATCAGAACACAATAGTCTAAGTTGGTGAAGTAAAATTAGAAAAATATATACATAAAACTATTCTTCAGAATAAAAAACTGATAATTGGCATGTGCGTATGTATTCAGCCCCTTTGTTATGAAGCCCATAAAAAGCTCTGGTGCAACCAATTACCTTCAGAAGTCACATAATTAGTGAAGTGATGTCCACCTGTGTGCAATCTAAGTGTCACATGATCTGTCATTACATATACACAACTTTTTGAAAGGCCTCAGAGGCTGCAACACCTAAGCAAGAGGCACCACTAACCAAACACTGCCATAAAGACCAAGGAACTCTCCAAACAAGTAAGGGACAATGTTGTTGAGAAGTAAAAATCAGGGTTACATTATAAAAAAATATCCAAATCTTTAATGATCTCTAGGAGCACCATCAAATCTATCATAACCAAATGGAAAGAACATGGCACAACAGCAAACCTGCCAAGAGACGGCCACACACCAAAACTCACGGACCGGGCAAGGAGGGCATTAATCAGAGAGGCAGCACAGAGACCTAAGGTAACCCTGGAGGAGCTGCAGAGTTCCACAGCAGAGACTAGAGTATCTATACATAGGACGACAATAAGCCGTACGCTCCATAGAGTTGGGCTTTATGGCAGAGTGGGCAGAAGAAAGCCAATACTTTCAGCAAAAAAAAAAAAAAAATGGCACATTTTGAGTTTGTGAAAAGGCATGTGGGATGCTCCCAAAATGTATGGAGGAAGGTGCTCCATACATTGCTGAGGTGCTGAGGAAGGTTAGTCTGATGAGACTAAAACTGAACTTTTTGGCCATTAAAGAAAAAGCTATGTCTGGCGCAAACCCAACACATCACATCACCCAAAGAACACCGTCCCCGAGACTAGGCATGAGCCGAACACCCCCCGGTTCGGTTCGCACCAGAACCTGTGAACGGACCGAAAATTCGCACGAACCTTAGAACCCCATTGACGTCTATGGGACTCGAACGTTTGAAATCAAAAGTGCTCATTTTAAAGGCTAATTTGCATGGTATTGTCCTAAAAAGGGTTTGGGGACCCGGGTCCTGCCCCAGGGGACATGTATCAATGCAAAAAAAACTTTTAAAAACGGCTGTTTTTTCGAGAGCAGTGATTTTAATGATGCTTAAAGTAAAAAAAAAAAAAAGTGAAATATTCCTTTAAATATCGTACCTGGGGGGTGTCTATAATATGCCTGTAAAGTGGCACATGTTTCCCGTGCTTAGAACAGTCCCTGCACAAAATGTCATTTTTAAAGGAAAAGAAGTCATTTAAAACTGCTTGCGGCTTTAATGTAATGTCGGGTCCTGGCAATATGGATAAAAATCAGTGAGACAAACGGCATGGGTACCCCCCAGTCCATTACCAGGCCCTTTGGGTCTTGTATGGATATTAAGGGGAACCCCGCACCCAAATTAAAATAAGGAAAGGTGTGGGGCCACCAGGCCCTATATACTCTCAACAGCAGTATACAGGCGGTGCAAACAAGACAGGGACTGTAGGTTTGTTGTTAAGTAGAATCTGTTTGTAATTTTGAACTGGTACATTTTGAACTGGTACATTTTTAACGTGTTTAGCTCCAGCCAAAAAATCTTTTTTAAGCTTTTTGGAAAACATAGGGAAGGGTTATCACCCCTGTGACATTTGTTTTGCTGTCTGTCCTCCTCTTCAGAAGATTTCACCTCACTTTTTGTCCCAATGACAAATGTTTTTTGAAAATTTGGGGTTTTTTGTGGAACAAGGATTGGAAAGCATCAGTGGAAAGGAGAAATGTTTTTCCCATATTAACTCTTACAGGAGAGAATTTCCCTTCCTAGGGGTAGATTCATCTCACTTCCTGTTGTCTCCTTCCGTTTGCAAGTAGGAGTCGTTTGTAAGTTAGATGTTTGAAAGTAGGGGCCTGCCCCATATACTCAGCAGAAATTTGGGCCTTAGGTGCTGTTGTGGCCACAACACTGTAAGCCCTTACAGGGCCCTGCTGTGAAATATTAGATCAAGAATTGTAATTACATGCCCCTGTTGAACAGGGGCAGAAAAATTGTTCCTTTGGTGGTGGTGCTGGTGCCACAACACTGTAAGTCCTCACTCGCTCTTGGTGGGCGCAGAAATGGGCCCTGCTGTGAAATATTAGATCAAGAATTGTAATTACATGCCCCTGTTGAACAAGGGCAGAAAAATTGGGCCTTTGATGGTGGTGGTGGTGCTGGTGCCACAACACTGTAAGTCCTCACTCGCTCTTGGTGGGTGCAGAAATGGGCCCTGCTGTGAAATATTAATCAAGAATTGTAATTACATGCCCCTGTTAAGCAGGGGCTGAAAAATTAGGCCTTAGGCACTGGTGCTGGTGCCACAACACTGCAACCCCTCACAGATACTCTAGTTGGAATGCAGAAACGAGCCCTGCTGCAAAGTATTGCACCAAAAATTGTAATTACACGCCCCTGTTAAACAGGGGAAGAAAAATTGGGCCTTTGGTGGTGGTGGTGGTGCTGGTGCCACAACACTGTAAGTCCTCACTCACTCTTGGTGGGTGCAGAAATGGGCCCTGCTGTGAAATATTAGATCAAGAATTGTAATTACATGCCCCTGTTGAACAAGGGCAGAAAAATTGGGCCTTTGGTGGTGGTGGTGTTGCTGGTGCCACAACACTGTAAGTCCTCACTCGCTCCTGGTGGGTGCAGAAATGGGCCCTGCTGTGAAATATTAGATCAGGAAGTGTAATTACATGCCCCTGTTGAACAGGGGCTGAAAAATTAGGCCTTAGGCACTGGTGCTGGTGCCACAACACTGCAACCCCTCACAGACACTCTAGTTGGAACGCAAGAACGAGCCCTGCTGCAAAGTATTGCATGAAAAATTGTAATTATACGCCCCTGTTAAACAGGGGCTGAAAAATTAGGCCTTAGGCACTGGTGCTGGTGCCACAACACTGCAACCCCTCACAGATACTCTAGTTGGAACGCAGAAACAAGCCCTGCTGCAAAGTATTGCATCAAAAATTGTAATTACACGCCCCTGTTAAACAGGGGCTGAAAAATTGGGCCTTAGGCACTGGTGCGGGTGCCACAACACTGCAACCCCTCACAGATACTCTAGTTGGAACGCAGAAACGAGCCCTGCTGCAAAGTATTGCATCAAAAATTGTAATTACATGCCCCTGTTAAACAGGGGCTGAAAAATTGGGCCTTAGGCACTGGTGCTGGTGCCACAACGCTGCAACCCCTCACAGATACTCTAGTTGGAATGCAGAAACGAGCCCTGCTGCAAAGTATTGCATCAAAAATTGTAATTACACGCCCCTGTTAAACAGGGGCTGAAAAATTGGGCCTTAGGCACTGGTGCGGGTGCCACAACACTGCAACCCCTCACAGATATTCTAGTTGGAACGCAGAAACAAGCCCTGCTGCAAAGTATTGCATCAAAAATTGTAATTACACGCTCCTGTTAAATAGGGGCTGAAAAATTGGGCCTTAGGCACTGGTGGTGGCGCCCAGAACCAAAAATGTTCTTACAAGCTATCAGCGTGATCATTGAGGAGGAAGAGGATAATTACTCAGGGATAGTCACTCAGCATCAGCATAGGCAGTCTTTGAAGGGATCTGAGATTTCAAAAAAAATTATTCGGTTACATCAGCATCAGGTGCTTGGTAGCTGGTGGTGATCCAAAACTGATTCATTTTTATGAAGGTCAGTCGATCGACCGAGTCGGTGGACAGACGCACCCTGTGATCGGTTACAAAGCCTCCAGCAGCACTGAATGTGCGTTCCGAAAGAACGCTGTATGCAGGACAGGCCAGTAGCTCAATTGCATACTGTGCAAGCTCTGGCCAGTGATCCATCCTCAAGACCCAGTAACCCAGAGGATTTTCGGTGGGAAAGGTGTCCAAGTCTGATCTTGCCCCTGGGTATTCCTGCACCATGTAAAACAGATGCTGGCGATGGTTGCTGGAACCGATCATACCTTGGGGCTGCGGACCATAAAATTGTCTGAACGCATCGGTCAGATGGCCACCTTCTCCACCGCTCCTTCTTTGACTGACCGAAGCCTCAGCAACACGTTGTCCAGAAACAGGAGTTTGTAACCTCCCAGTCTCTGGGAACGCGTTGCACAGACCTTTCTGCAAGGCCTCCCGAAGATGTTTCATCCTCTGCGATGGCAAGATAAGGTCCGCAACCTTCCCTTGTAACGTGGATCAAGGAGGGTTGCCAGCCAGTATGGGTCCTTCTCCTTGATACCACAGATACGAGGATCCTTACGCAGGCTTTGCAGGATCAGGGAGGCCATGCAGCGTAGGTTTGCTGAGGCATTCGGTCCGGAGTCCTTTGGGTCACTAAGGGCGACATGGTCCGCAGCCACCTCCTCCCAGCCAAGTACAAGTCCATGTGTTTCTTGGGACTGATCCCTTAAAGACTGCTGCTGATGCTGAGTGCCAGGCTCCACCTCCATACTGACACAATCTTCCTCCTCCTCCTCCTCCTCCTCCTCCTCATCTTCCTGTGTGATTGGCGGGCACACAGGAACAATGTCTGGATAAAGGGGGCCTTGAGAGCTAAGGAAGTCCTCCTCTTCCTGCCTCTGTTCTGCCTCAAGTGCCCTGTCCATTATTCCACTCAGCGTGTGCTCCAACAGGTGGACAAGGGGGACAGTGTCACTGATGCATGCACTGTCACTGCTCACCATCCTCATGGCCTCCTCAAATGGTGACAGGACAGTGCATGCATCCCTAATCATGGCCTACTGGCGTGGGGAAAAAAAAACAAGCTCCCCTGACCCTGTCCTGGTGCCATAGTCGCACAGGTACTCATTGATGGCCCTCTGCTGCGTGTGCAGCCGCTGCAGCATGGCCAACGTTGAGTTCCACCTGGTGGGCATGTCACAGATTAGGCGGCTCTTGGGCAGGTTAAACTCCTTTTGGAGGTCCGCCAGCTGAGCACTGGCATTATATGACCGCCGGAAATGCACACAGACTTTCCTGGCCTGCCTCAGGACATCCTGTAAGCCCGGGTACCTGCCCAAGAACCGCTGCACCACCAAGTTAAGGACGTGAGCCAAACAGGGCACATGGGTGCCTGTGGGAGGGCAGAGAGGAGGTTGGTTCCATTGTCGCAAACCACCATTCCTGCCTTAAGTTGGCATGGCGTCAACCACCTCTGAACCTGCCCCTGCAGAGCTGACAGAACCTCTGCCCCAGTGTGGCTCCTGTCCCCCAAGCACACCAGCTCAAGCACCGCATGGCATCTTTTGGCCTGCATACTTGTGTAGCCCCTTGAACGGCTACGGAGCACTGCTGGTTCCGAGGACAAAGCACAGGAAGAGGCCATGGAGGAAGAAGAAGAGGAGGGGGTGGAGGAGAGAGGTGTGTCACAATCATTAGTAGTGGCATTTTGGAGGCGTGGTGGCGGAACAACCTCCAACACTACTGCACCTTGTCCTGCATCCTTCCCAGCTGCCAGCAGAGTCACCCAATGTGCCGTGAAACTTAGGTAACGTCCCTGTCCATGCCTGCTGGACCATGAGTCAGCGGTAATATGCACCTTACCACTGACCGCCCTGGACATTGCCTTCCACATGCCGGTAGAGAGCCGGAATGGCCTTCCGTGAGAAAAAGTGTCGTTTGGGTACCTGCCACTGAGGAACCGCACATTCCACATACTCACGGAAGGGGGCAGAGTCTACCAACTGAAAAGGCAGCAGTTGAAGTGCTAGCAATTTTGCCAAGCTAGCATTCAACCGCTGGGCATGTGGATGGCTGGGAGCAAACTTCTTTCGGCGGTGCAGCAGCTGGGGCAGGGAAATTTGCCTGGTACAATCTGACGTTGGTGTACCGAAAGCAGATTGCCCACAAGTACTTGGCTGTGACACACCTAATTCTACACCTTCATTCCTTTCAGTGCAGGTCTCAGAGAGGACTGAAGGTATAGTGGGGTTGGAGATCTCAGCTGATGAGGAGCAAGGAGAGGTCCTCTTTGTTCTTTGGTGTGGGTCTTTTAGATACGCTTGCCAACGAACTGCATGGCAGGTCAACATATGTCTGGTCAAGCATGTGGTACCCAAGCGGGAGATGTTTTGGCCACGCGAGATACGCTTGAGACATATGTTGCATATGTTGCAGCAGCGGTGCGATCTGATGCACTCGTCTCAAAAAAGGCCCACACCAAAGAACTTTTTGAATAATGCACAGAGACTGCAGCGCCCTGCACATGTGGAGCTTTGGGGTGTGATGCAGTTAGTGTGCTGCCCTTAGGCTGGTCCCTGGAGGGCATCCTGCCTCGTTGGTGATGTGCCACCTCCTCCTCCTCCTCCTCTCTCCTATCAGGCACCCACGTTGAGTCAGTGACCTCATCATCCCCTCCCTCCTCATCACTGGAGCAAACCTGGCAGTATGCTGCAGCAGGGGGAGCATGACTGCCAGATTGCTGTCCTTCTTGGGCACCCCCTCTGTCCGTGCTCATGTTACTGCCTTCATCAAGCTCAGTATCATCATCGGAGCCTTCCAAACGCTGGGCATCCTCCTGGAGCATGTACCCAACACTGTGGTCAAACAGTTCGAGGGACTCCTCAGGAGGACATGGTGGGGCTAGGGAAGGAGTCACTGATGCCATTGAGCCGAGGGAAGAGGCTGCTGCTTTGCCAGTAAAAGTAACCTGAGCATGGGTGAGAGAGGATGAGGAGGATGAGGACGGCTTGGTCATCCACTCGAATGTACTGATACTGCAGCTAGCAAAATCAACTGCCTGCCTGTAGTATGAGAGCACCACCAACCTTCTACAGGTAGCTTTAGCTGAACACTGTGCAGAGCTCGCAAAAAACTAACTTGCAACTTATTTAGCTGCCTCCGGTAGTGATAGGATCAGGAAAACACCACCAACCTTCTACAGATAGCTTTAGCTGAACACTGTGCAGAGCTCGCAAAAAAAATAACCTGCAGCTTATTTAGCTGCCTGCGGTAGTGATAGGATCAGGAAAACACCACCAACCTTCTACAGGTAGCTTTAGCTGAACACTGTGCAGAGCTCGCAAAAAACTAACTTGTAGCTTTTTTAGCTGCCTGCGGTAGTGATAGGATCAGGAAAACACCACCAACCTTCTTCAGGTAGCTTTAGGTGAACACTGTGCAGAGCTCGCAAAAAAATAACTTGTAGGTTTAGCTGAACACTGTGAGGAGGACGCACCACACTAACTTGTAGTTTTAGCTGAACACTGTGAGCAGGACGCACTACAATAACTTGTAGCTTTAGATGAACACTGTGCAGAGCTCGCAAAAAATAACTTGTAGGTTTAGCTGAACACTGTGAGGAGGACGCACCACACTAACTTGTAGTTTTAGCTGAACACTGTGAGCAGGACACACTGCACTAACTTGTAGCTTTAGATGAACACTGTGCAGAGGTCTCACTACACTAACTTGTAGTTTTAGCTGAACACTGTGAGCAGAACGCACTACACTAACTTGTAGCTTTAGATGAACACTGTGCAGAGCTTGCAAAAAAAATAACTTGTAGGTTTAGCTGAACACTGTGAGGAGGACGCACCACACTAATTTGTAGTTTTAGCTGAACACTGTGAGCAGGACGCACTACACTAACTTGTAGCTTTAGATGAACACTGTGCAGAGCTCACAAAAAAATAACTTGTAGGTTTAGCTGAACGCTGTGAGGAGGACGCACCACACTAACTTGTAGTTTTAGCTGAACACTGTGAGCAGGACGCACTACACTAACTTGTAGTTTTAGATGAACACTGTGCAGAGGTCTCACTACACTAACTTGTAGTTTTAGCTGAACACTGTGAGCAGGACACACTACACTAACTTGTAGCTTTAGATGAACACTGTGCAGAGCTCGCAAAAAAATAACTTGTAGCTTATTTAGCTGCCTGCGGTAGTGATAGGATCAGGAAAACACCACCAACCTTCTACAGGTAGCTTTAACTGAACACTGTGCAGAGCTTGCAAAAAACTAACTTGTAGTTTTTTAGCTGCCTGCGGTAGTGATAGGATCAGGAAAACACCACCAACCTTCTTCAGGTAGCTTTAGGTGAACACTGTGCAGAGCTCGCAAAAAAATAACTTGTAGGTTTAGCTGAACACTGTGAGGAGGACGCACCACACTAACTTGTAGTTTTAGCTGAACACTGTGAGCAGGACGCACTACACTAACTTGTAGCTTTAGATGAACACTGTGCAGAGCTCTCAAAAAATAACTTGTAGGTTTAGCTGAACACTGTGAGGAGGACGCACCACACTAACTTGTAGTTTTAGCTGAACACTGTGAGCAGGACGCACTGCACTAACTTGTAGCTTTAGATGAACACTGTGCAGAGGTCTCACTACACTAACTTGTAGTTTTAGCTGAACACTGTGAGCAGGACGCACTACACTAACTTGTAGCTTTAGATGAACACTGTGCAGAGCTTGCAAAAAAAATAACTTGTAGGTTTAGCTAAACACTGTGAGGAAGACGCACCACACTAACTTGTAGTTTTAGCTGAACACTGTGAGCAGGACGCACTACACTAACTTGTAGCTTTAGATGAACACTGTGAGCAGGACGCACTACACTAACTTGTAGTTTTAGATGAACACTGTGCAGAGGTCTCACTACACTAACTTGTAGTTTTAGCTGAACACTGTGAGCAGGACGCACTACACTAACTTGTAGCTTTAGATGAACACTGTGCAGAGCTCGCAAAAAAATAACTTGTAGGTTTAGCTGAACACTGTGAGGAGGATGCACCACACTAACTTGTAGTTTTAGCTGAACACTGTGAGCAGGACGCACTGCACTAACTTGTAGCTTTAGATGAACACTGTGCAGAGGTCTCACTACACTAACTTGTAGTTTTAGCTGAACACTGTGAGCAGGACACACTACACTAACTTGTAGCTTTAGATGAACACTGTGCAGAGCTCGCAAAAAAAGAACTTGTAGATTTAGCTGAACACTGTGAGGAGGACGCACCACACCAACTTGTAGTTTTAGCTGAACACTGTGAGCAGGAAGCACTGCACTAACTTGTAGCTTTAGATGAACACTGTGCAGAGCTCGCAAAAAAATAACTTGTAGATTTAGCTGAACACTGTGAGGAGGACGCACCACACAAACTTGTAGTTTTAGCTGAACACTGTGAGCAGGACGCACTGCACTAACTTGTAGCTTTAGATGAACACTGTGCAGAGGTCTCACTACACTAACTTGTAGTTTTAGCTGAACACTGTGAGCAGGACGCACTACACTAACTTGTAGTTTTAGATGAACACTGTGCAGAGGTCTCACTACACTAACTTGCAGTTTTAGCTGAACACTGTGAGCAGGACGCACTACACTAACTTGTAGCTTTAGATGAACACTGTGCAGAGCTCGCAAAAAAATAACTTGTAGGTTTAGCTGAACACTGTGAGGAGGATGCACCTCACTAACTTGTAGTTTTAGCTGAACACCGTGAGCAGGACGCACTGCACTAACTTGTAGCTTTAGATGAACACTGTGCAGAGGTCTCACTACACTAACTTGTAGTTTTAGCTGAACACTGTGAGCAGGACGCACTACACTAACTTGTAGCTTTAGATGAACACTGTGCAGAGCTCGCAAAAAAATAACTTGTAGGTTTAGCTGAACACTGTGAGGAGGATGCACCACACTAACTTGAAGTTTTAGCTGAACACTGTGAGCAGGACGCACTACACTAACTTGTAGTTTTAGATGAACACTGTGCAGAGGTCTCACTACACTAACTTGTAGTTTTAGCTGAACACTGTGAGCAGGACACACTACACTAACTTGTAGCTTTAGATGAACACTGTGCAGAGGTCTCACTACACTAACTTGTAGTTTTAGCTGAACACTGTGAGCAGGACGCACTACACTAACTTGTCGCTTTAGATGAACACTGTGCAGAGCTCGCAAAAAAATAACTTGTAGGTTTAGCTGAACACTGTGAGGAGGATGCACCACACTAACTTGTAGTTTTAGCTGAACACTGTGAGCAGGACGCACTGCATTAACTTGTAGCTTTAGATGAACACTGTGCAGAGGTCTCACTACACTAACTTGTAGTTTTAGCTGAACACTGTGAGCAGGACGCACTACACTAACTTGTAGCTTTAGATGAACACTGTGCAGAACTCGCAAAAAAAGAACTTGTAGATTTACCTGAACACTGTGAGGAGGACGTACCACACTAACTTGTAGTTTTAGCTGAACACTGTGAGCAGGAAGCACTGCACTAACTTGTAGCTTTAGATGAAAACTGTGCAGAGCTCGCAAAAAAATAACTTGTAGATTTAGCTGAACACTGTGAGGAGGACGCACCACACAAACTTGTAGTTTTAGCTGAACACTGTGAGCAGGACGCACTGCACTAACTTGTAGCTTTAGATGAACACTGTGCAGAGGTCTCACTACACTAACTTGTAGTTTTAGCTGAACACTGTGAGCAGGACGCACTACACTAACTTGTAGTTTTAGATGAACACTGTGCAGAGGTCTCACTACACTAACTTGTAGTTTTAGCTGAACACTGTGAGCAGGACGCACTACACTAACTTGTAGCTTTAGATGAACACTATGCAGAGCTCGCAAAAAAATAACTTGTAGGTTTAGCTGAACACTGTGAGGAGGACGCACCACACTAACTTGTAGTTTTAGCTGAACACTGTGAGCAGGACGCACTACACTAACTTGTAGTTTTAGCTGAACACTGTGAGCAGGACGCACTACACTAACTTGTAGTTTTAGATGAACACTGTGCAGAGGTCTCACTACACTAACTTGTAGTTTTAGTTGAACACTGTGAGCAGGACGCACTACACTAACTTGTAGCTTTAGATGAACACTGTGCAGAGCTCGCAAAAAAATATCTTGTAGGTTTAGCTGAACACTGTGAGGAGGATGCACCACACTAACTTGTAGTTTTAGCTGAACACCGTGAGCAGGACGCACTGCACTAACTTGTAGCTTTAGATAAACACTGTGCAGAGGTCTCACTACACTAACTTGTAGTTTTAGCTGAACACTGTGAGCAGGACGCACTACACTAACTTGTAGCTTTAGATGAACACTGTGCAGAGCTCGCAAAAAAATAACTTGTATGTTTAGCTGAACACTGTGAGGAGGATGCACCACACTAACTTGTAGTTTTAGCTGAACACTGTGAGCAGGACGCACTGCACTAACTTGTAGCTTTAGATGAACACTGTGCAGAGGTCTCACTACACTAACTTGTAGTTTTAGCTGAACACTGTGAGCAGGACACACTACACTAACTTGTAGCTTTAGATGAACACTGTGCAGAGCTCGCAAAAAGAACTTGTAGATTTAGCTGAACACTGTGAGGAGGACGCACCACACTAACTTGTAGTTTTAGCTGAACACTGTGAGCAGGAAGCACTGCACTAACGTGTAGCTTTAGATGAACACTGTGCAGAGCTCGCAAAAAAATAACTTGTAGATTTAGCTGAACACTGTGAGGAGGACGCACCACACTAACTTGTAGTTTTAGCTGAACACTGTGAGCAGGACGCACTGCACTAACTTGTAGCTTTAGATGAACACTGTGCAGAGGTCTCACTACACTAACTTGTAGTTTTAGCTGAACACTGTGAGCAGGACGCACTACACTAACTTGTAGTTTTAGATGAACACTGTGCAGTGGTCTCACTACACTAACTTGTAGTTTTAGCTGAACACTGTGAGCAGGACGCACTACACTAACTTGTAGCTTTAGATGAACACTGTGCAGAGCTCGCAAAAAAATAACTTGTAAGTTTAGCTGAACACTGTGAGGAGGACGCACCACACTAACTTGTGGTTTTAGCTGAACACTGTGAGCAGGACGCACTACACTAACTTGTAGTTTTAGCTGAACACTGTGAGCAGGACGCACTACACTAACTTGTAGTTTTGGATGAACACTGTGCAGAGGTCTCACTACACTAACTTGTAGTTTTAGCTGAACACTGTGAGCAGGACGCACTACAATAACTTGTAGCTTTAGATGAACACTGTGCAGAGCTCGCAAAAAAATAACTTGTAGGTTTAGCTGAACACTGTGAGGAGGATGCACCACACTAACTTGTAGTTTTAGCTGAACACCGTGAGCAGGACGCACTGCACTAACTTGTAGCTTTAGATGAACACTGTGCAGAGGTCTCACTACACTAACTTGTAGTTTTAGCTGAACACTGTGAGCACTACACTAACTTGTAGCTTTAGATGAACACTGTGCAGAGCTCGCAAAAAAATAACTTGTAGGTTTAGCTGAACACTGTGAGGAGGATGCACCACACTAACTTGTAGTTTTAGCTGAACACTGTGAGCAGGACGCACTGCACTAACTTGTAGCTTTAGATGAACACTGTGCAGAGGTCTCACTACACTAACTTGTAGTTTTAGCTGAACACTGTGAGCAGGACACACTACACTAACTTGTAGCTTTAGATGAACACTGTGCAGAGCTCGCAAAAAAAGAACTTGTAGATTTAGCTGAACACTGTGAGGAGGACGCACCACACTAACTTGTAGTTTTAGCTGAACACTGTGAGCAGGAAGCACTGCACTAACTTGTAGCTTTAGATGAACACTGTGCAGAGCTCGCAAAAAAATAACTTGTAGGTTTAGCTGAACACTGTGAGGAGGACGCACCACACTAACTTGCAGTTTTAGCTGAACACTGTGAGCAGGACGCACTGCACTAACTTGTAGCTTTAGATGAACACTGTGCAGAGGTCTCACTACACTAACATGTAGTTTTAGCTGAACACTGTGAGCAGGACGCACTACACTAACTTGTAGCTTTAGATGAACACTGTGCAGAGTTCGCAAAAAAATAACTTGTAGGTTTAGCTGAACACTGTGAGGAGGATGCACCACACTAACTTGTAGTTTTAGCTGAACACTGTGAGCAGGACGCACTGCACTAACTTGTAGCTTTAGATGAACACTGTGCAGAGGTCTCACTACACTAACTTGTAGTTTTAGCTGAACACTGTGAGCAGGATACACTACACTAACTTGTAGCTTTAGATGAACACTGTGCAGAGCTCGCAAAAAAAGAACTTGTAGATTTAGCTGAACACTGTGAGGAGGACGCACCACACTAACTTGTAGTTTTAGCTGAACACTGTGAGCAGGAAGCACTGCACTAACTTGTAGCTTTAGATGAACACTGTGCAGAGCTCGCAAAAAAATAACTTGTAGGTTTAGCTGAACACTGTGAGGAGGACGCACCACACTAACTTGCAGTTTTAGCTGAACACTGTGAGCAGGACGCACTGCACTAACTTGTAGCTTTAGATGAACACTGTGCAGAGGTCTCACTACACTAACTTGTAGTTTTAGCTGAACACTGTGAGCAGGACGCACTGCACTAACTTGTAGCTTTAGATGAACACTGTGCAGAGGTCTTACTACACTAACTTGTAGTTTTAGCTGAACACTGTGAGCAGGACGCACTACACTAACTTGTAGTTTTAGATGAACACTGTGCAGAGGTCTCATTACACTAACTTGTAGTTTTAGCTGAACACTGTGAGCAGGACGCACTACACTAACTTGTAGCTTTAGATGAACACTGTGCAGAGCTCGCAAAAAAATAACTTGTAGGTTTAGCTGAACACTGTGAGGAGGACGCACCACACTAACTTTTAGTTTTAGCTGAACACTGTGAGCAGGACGCCCTACACTAACTTGTAGTTTTAGCTGAACACTGTGAGCAGGACGCACTACATTAACTTGTAGTTTTAGATGAACACTGTGCAGAGGTCTCACTACACTAACTTGTAGTTTTAGCTGAACACTGTGAGCAGGATGCACTACACTAACTTGTAGCTTTAGATGAACACTCTGCAGAGCTCGCAAAAAAATAACTTGTAGGTTTAGCTGAACACTGTGAGCAGGACGCACTACACTAACTTGTAGCTTTAGATGAACACTGTGCAGAGCTCGCAAAAAAATAACTTGTAGGTTTAGCTGAACACTGTGAGGAGGATGCACCACACTAACTTGCAGTTTTAGCTGAACACTGTGAGCAGGACGCACTGCACTAACTTGTAGCTTTAGATGAACACTGTGCAGAGGTCTCACTACACTAACTTGTAGTTTTAGCTGAACACTGTGAGCAGGACGCACTACACTAACTTGTAGCTTTAGATGAACACTGTGCAGAGCTCGCAAAAAAATAACTTGTAGGTTTAGCTGAACACTGTGAGGAGGATGCACCACACTAACTTGTAGTTTTAGCTGAACACTGTGAGCGGGACACACTGCACTAACTTGTAGCTTTAGATGAACACTGTGCAGAGGTCTCACTACACTAACTTGTAGTTTTAGCTGAACACTGTGAGGAGGACGCACCACACTAACTTGTAGTTTTAGCTGAACACTGTGAGCAGGAAGCACTGCACTACCTTGTAGCTTTAGATGAACACTGTGCAGAGCTCGCAAAAAAAAAACTTGTAGGTTTAGCTGAAGACTGTGAGGAGGATGCACCACACTAACTTGCAGTTTTAGCTGAACACTGTGAGCAGGACGCACTGCACTAACTTGTAGCTTTAGATGAACACTGTGCAGAGGTCTCACTACACTAACTTGTAGATTTAGCTGAACACTGTGAGCAGGACGCACTGCACTAACTTGTAGCTTTAGATGAACACTGTGCAGAGGTCTCACTACACTAACTTGTAGTTTTAGCTGAACACTGTGAGCAGGAAGCACTACACTAACTTGTAGTTTTAGATGAACACTGTGCAGAGGTCTCACTGCACTAACTTGTAGTTTTAGCTGAACACTGTGAGCAGGACGCACTACACTAACTTGTAGCTTTAGATGAACACTGTGCAGAGCTCGCAAAAAAATAACTTGTAGGTTTAGCTGAATACTGTGAGGAGGACGCACCACACTAACTTGTAGTTTTAGCTGAACACTGTGAGCAGGACGCACTACACTAACTTGTAGTTTTAGATGAACACTGTGCAGAGGTCTCACTACACTAACTTGTAGTTTTAGCTGAACACTGTGAGCAGGACGCACTACACTAACTTGTAGCTTTAGCTGAACACTGTGCAGAGCTCGCAAAAAACTAACTTGTAGCTTTTTTAGCTGCCTGCGGTAGTGATAGGATCAGGAAAACACCACCAACCTTCTTCAGGTAGCTTTAGGTGAACACTGTGCAGAGCTCGCAAAAAAAATAACTTGTAGGTTTAGCTGAACACTGTGAGGAGGACGCACCACACTAACTTGTAGCTTTAGATGAACACTGTGCAGAGCTCTCAAAAAATAACATGTAGGTTTAGCTGAACACTGTGAGGAGGACGCACCACACTAACTTGTAGTTTTAGCTGAACACTGTGAGCAGGACGCACTGCACTAACTTGTAGCTTTAGATGAACACTGTGCAGAGGTCTCACTACACTAACTTGTAGTTTTAGCTGAACACTGTGAGCAGGACGCACTACACTAACTTGTAGCTTTAGATGAACACTGTGCAGAGCTTGCAAAAAAAATAACTTGTAGTTTTAGCTGAACACTGTGAGCAGGACGCACTACACTAACTTGTAGCTTTAGATGAACACTGTGCAGAGCTCGCAAAAAAATAACTTGTAGGTTTAGCTGAATACTGTGAGGAGGACGCACTACACTAACTTGTAGTTTTAGCTGAACACTGTGAGCAGGACGCACTACACTAACTTGTAGTTTTAGATGAACACTGTGCAGAGGTCTCACTACACTAACTTGTAGTTTTAGCTGAACACTGTGAGCAGGATGCACTACACTAACTTGTAGCTTTAGATGAACACTGTGCAGAGCTTGCAAAAAAATAACTTGTAGGTTTAGCTGAACACTGTGAGAAGGATGCACCACACTAACTTGTAGTTTTAGCTGAACACTGTGAGCAGGACGCACTGCACTAACTTGTAGCTTTAGATGAACACTGTGCAGAGGTCTCAGTACACTAACTTGTAGTTTTAGCTGAACACTGTGAGCAGGATACATTACACTAACTTGTAGCTTTAGATGAACACTGTGCAGAGCTCGCAAAAAAAGAACTTGTAGATTTAGCTGAACACTGTGAGGAGGACGCACCACACTAACTTGTAGTTTTAGCTGAACACTGTGAGCAGGAAGCACTGCACTAACTTGTAGCTTTAGATGAACACTGTGCAGAGCTCGCAAAAAAATAACTTGTAGGTTTAGCTGAACACTGTGAGGAGGACGCACCACACTAACTTGCAGTTTTAGCTGAACACTGTGAGCAGGACGCACTGCACTAACTTGTAGTTTTAGATGAACACTGTGCAGAGGTCTCACTACACTAACTTGTAGTTTTAGCTGAACACTGTGAGCAGGATGCACTACACTAACTTGTAGCTTTAGATGAACACTGTGCAGAGCTTGCAAAAAAATAACTTGTAGGTTTAGCTGAACACTATGAGGAGGATGCACCACACTAACTTGTAGTTTTAGCTGAACACTGTGAGCAGGACGCACTGCACTAACTTGTAGCTTTAGATGAACACTGTGCAGAGCTCGCAAAAAAAGAACTTGTAGATTTAGCTGAACACTGTGAGGAGGAAGCACCACACTAACTTGTAGTTTTAGCTGAACACTGTGAGCAGGAAGCACTGCACTAACTTGTAGCTTTAGATGAACACTGTGCAGAGCTCGCAAAAAAATAACTTGTAGGTTTAGCTGAACACTGTGAGGAGGACGCACCACACTAACTTGCAGTTTTAGCTGAACGCTGTGAGCAGGACGCACTGCACTAACTTGTAGCTTTAGATGAACACTGTGCAGAGGTCTCACTACACTAACTTGTAGTTTTAGCTGAACACTGTGAGCAGGATGCACTACACTAACTTGTAGTTTTAGATGAACACTGTGCAGAGGTCTCAGTACACTAAATTGTAGTTTTAGCTGAACACTGTGAGCAGGACGCACTACACTAACTTGTAGCTTTAGATGAACACTGCGCAGAGCTCGCAAAAAAATAACTTGTAGGTTTAGCTGAACACTATGAGGAGGATGCACCACACTAACTTGTAGTTTTAGCTGAACACTGTGAGCAGGACGCACTACACTAACTTGTAGCTTTAGATGAACACTGTGCAGAGCTCGCAAAAAAATAACTTGTAGCTTATTTAGCTGCCTGCGGTAGTGATAGGATCAGGAAAACACCACCAATCTTCTACAGGTAGCTTTAGCTGAACACTGTGCAGAGCTCGCAAAAAACTAACTTGTAGCTTTTTTAGCTGCCTGCGGTAGTGATAGGATCAGGAAAACACCACCAACCTTCTTCAGGTAGCTTTAGGTGAACACTGTGCAGAGCTCGCAAAAAAATAACTTGTAGGTTTAGCTGAACACTGTGAGGAGGACGCACCACACTAACTTGTAGCTTTAGATGAACACTGTGCAGAGCTCTCAAAAAATAACTTGTATGTTTAGCTGAACACTGTGAGGAGGACGCACCACACTAACTTGTAGTTTTAGCTGAACACTGTGAGCAGGACGCAGTGCACTAACTTGTAGCTTTAGATGAACACTGTGCAGAGGTCTTACTACACTAACTTGTAGTTTTAGCTGAACACTGTGAGCAGGACGCACTACACTAACTTGTAGCTTTAGATGAACACTGTGCAGAGCTTGCAAAAAAAATAACTTGTAGGTTTAGCTGAACACTGTGAGGAAGACGCACCACACTAACTTGTAGTTTTAGCTGAACACTGTGAGCAGGACGCACTACACTAACATGTAGCTTTAGATGAACACTGTGCAGAGCTCGCAAAAAAAGAACTTGTAGGTTTAGCTGAACACTGTGAGGAGGACGCACCACACTAACTTGTAGTTTTAGCTGAACACTGTGAGCAGGACACACTACACTAACTTGTAGTTTTAGATGAACACTGTGCAGAGGTCTCACTACACTAACTTGTAGTTTTAGCTGAACACTGTGAGCAGGATGCACTATACTAACCTGTCGCTTTAGATGAACACTGTGCAGAGCTCGCAAAAAAATAACTTGTAGGTTTAGCTGAACACTGTGAGGAGGATGCACCACACTAACTTGTAGTTTTAGCTGAACACTGTGAGCAGGACGCACTGCATTAACTTGTAGCTTTAGATGAACACTGTGCAGAGGTCTCACTACACTAACTTGTAGTTTTAGCTGAACACTGTGAGCAGAACGCACTACACTAACTTGTAGCTTTAGATGAACACTGTGCAGAACTCGCAAAAAAAGAACTTGTAGATTTAGCTGAACACTGAGGAGGACGCATCACACTAACTTGTAGTTTTAGCTGAACACTGTGCAGAGCTCGCAAAAAAATAACTTGTAGGTTTAGCTGAACACTGTGAGGAGGACGCACCACACTAACTTGCAGTTTTAGATGAACACTGTGCAGAACTCGCAAAAAATAACTTGTAGCTTTAGATGAACACTGTGCAGAGGTCTCACTACACTAACTTGTAGTTTTAGCTGAACACTGTGAGCAGGACGCACTGCACTTACTTGTAGCTTTAGATGAACACTGTGCAGAGGTCTCACTACACTAACTTGTAGTTTTAGCTGAACACTGTGAGCAGGACGCACTGCATTAACTTGTAGCTTTTGATGAACACTGTGCAGAGGTCTCACTGCACTAACTTGTAGTTTTAGCTGAACACTGTGAGCAGGACGCACTACACTAACTTGTAGCTTTAGATGAACACTGTGCAGAGCTTGCAAAAAAATAACTTGTAGGTTTAGCTGAACACTGTGAGGAGGACGCACCACACTAACTTGCAGTTTTAGATGAACACTGTGCAGAACTCGCAAAAAATAACTTGTAGCTTTAGATGAACACTGTGCAGAGGTCTCACTAAACTAACTTGTAGTTTTAGCTGAACACTGTGAGCAGGACGCACTGCACTTACTTGTAGCTTTAGATGAACACTGTGCAGAGGTCTCACTACACTAACTTGTAGTTTTAGCTGAACACTGTGAGCAGGACGCACTACACTAACTTGTAGTTTTAGATGAACACTGTGCAGAGGTCTCACTGCACTAACTTGTAGTTTTAGCTGAACACTGTGAGCAGGACGCACTACACTAACTTGTAGCTTTAGATGATCACTGTGCAGAGCTCGCAAAAAAATAACTTGTAGGTTTAGCTGAATACTGTGAGGAGGACGCACCACACTAACTTGTAGTTTTAGCTGAACACTGTGAGCAGGACGCATTACACTAACTTGTAGTTTTAGCTGAACACTGTGAGCAGGGCGCACTGCACTAACTTGTAGCTTTAGATGAACACTGTGCAGAGGTCTCAGTACACTAACTTGTAGTTTTAGCTGAACACTGTGAGCAGGACACACTACACTAACTTGTAGCTTTAGATGAACACTGTGCAGAGCTCGCAAAAAAATAACTTGTAGATTTAGCTGAACACTGTGAGGAGGACGCACCACACTAACTTGCAGTTTTAGCTGAACACTGTGAGCAGGACGCACTGCACCAACTTGTAGCTTTAGATGAACACTGTGCAGAGGTCTCACTACACTAACTTGTAGTTTTAGCTGAACACTGTGAGCAGGACGCACTACACTAACTTGTAGTTTTAGATGAACACTGTGCAGAAGTCTCAGTACACTAACTTGTAGTTTTAGCTGAACACTGTGAGCAGGATGCACTACACTAACTTGTAGCTTTAGATGAACACTGCGCAGAGCTCGCAAAAAACTAACTTGTAGGTTTAGATGAACACTATGAGGAGGACGCACCACACTAACTTGTAGTTTTAGCTGAACACTGTGAGCAGGACGCACTACACTAACTTGTAGCTTTAGATGAACACTGTGCAGAGCTCGCAAAAAAATAACTTGTAGCTTATTTAGCTGCCTGCGGTAGTGATAGGATCAGGAAAACACCACCAACCTTCTATAGGTAGCTTTAGCTGAACACTGTGCAGAGCTCGCAAAAAACTAACTTGTAGCTTTTTTAGCTGCCTGCGGTAGTGATAGGATCAGGAAAACACCACCAACCTTCTTCAGGTAGCTTTAGGTGAACACTGTGCAGAGCTCGCAAAAAAATAACTTGTAGGTTTAGCTGAACACTGTGAGGAGGACGCACCACACTAACTTGTAGTTTTAGCTGAACACTGTGAGCAGGACGCACTACACTAACTTGTAGCTTTAGATGAACACTGTGCAGAGCTTGCAAAAAAAATAACTTGTAGGTTTAGCTGAACACTGTGAGGAAGATGCACCACACTAACTTGTAGTTTTAGCTGAACACTGTGAGCAGGACGCACTACACTAACTTGTAGCTTTAGATGAACACTGTGCAGAGCTCGCAAAAAAAGAACTTGTAGGTTTAGCTGAACACTGTGAGGAGGACGCACCACACTAACTTGTAGTTTTAGCTGAACACTATGAGCAGGACGCACTGCACTAACTTGTAGCTTTAGATGAACACTGTGCAGAGGTCTCACTACACTATCTTGTAGTTTTAGCTGAACACTGTGAGCAGGACACACTACACTAACTTGTAGCTTTAGATGAACACTGTGCAGAGCTCGCAAAAAAAGAACTTGTAGATTTAGCTGAACACTGTGAGGAGGACGCACCACACTAACTTGTAGTTTTAGCTGAACACTGTGAGCAGGAAGCACTGCACTAACTTGTAGCTTTAGATGAACACTGTGCAGAGCTCGCAAAAAAATAACTTGTAGGTTTAGCTGAACACTGTGAGGAGGACGCACCACACTAACTTGCAGTTTTAGCTGAACACTGTGAGCAGGACGCACTGCACTAACTTGTAGCTTTAGATGAACACTGTGCAGAGGTCTCACTACACTAACTTGTAGTTTTAGCTGAACACTGTGAGCAGGACGCATTGCACTAACTTGTAGCTTTAGATGAACACTGTGCAGAGGTCTCACTACACTAACTTGTAGTTTTAGCTGAACACTGTGAGCAGGACGCACTACACTAACTTGTAGTTTTAGATGAACACTGTGCAGAGGTCTCACTGCACTAACTTGTAGTTTTAGCTGAACACTGTGAGCAGGACGCACTACACTAACTTGTAGCTTTAGATGAACACTGTGCAGAGCTCGCGAAAAAATAACTTGTAGGTTTAGCTGAATACTGTGAGGAGGACGCACCACACTAACTTGTAGTTTTAGCTGAACACTGTGAGCAGGACGCACTACACTAACTTGTAGTTTTAGCTGAACACTGTGAGCAGGACGCACTACACTAACTTGTAGTTTTAGATGAACACTGTGCAGAGGTCTCACTACACTAACTTGTAGTTTTAGCTGAACACTGTGAGCAGGATGCACTACACTAACTTGTAGCTTTAGATGAACACTGTGCAGAGCTCGCAAAAAAATAACTTGTAGGTTTAGCTGAACACTGTGAGGAGGATGCACCACACTAACTTGTAGTTTTAGCTGAACACTGTGAGCAGGACGCACTGCACTAACTTGTAGCTTTAGATGAACACTGTGAGGAGGACGCACCACACTAACTTGTAGTTTTAGCTGAACACTGTGAGCAGGACGCACTACACTAACTTGTAGTTTTAGATGAACACTGTGCAGAGGTCTCACTACACTAACTTGTACTTTTAGCTGAACACTGTGAGCAGGACGCACTACACTAACTTGTAGCTTTAGATGAACACTGTGCAGAGCTCGCAAAAAAATAACTTGTAGCTTATTTAGCTGCCTGCGGTAGTGATAGGATCAGGAAAACACCATCAACCTTCTACAGGTAGCTTTAGCTGAACACTGTGCAGAGCTCGCAAAAATCTAACTTTTAGCTTTTTTAGCTGCCTGCGGTAGTGATAGGATCAGGAAAACACCACCAGCCTTCTTCAGGTAGCTTTAGGTGAACACTGTGCAGAGCTCGCAAAAAATAACTTGTAGGTTTAGCTGAACACTGTGAGGAGGACGCATCACACTAACTTGTAGTTTTAGCTGAACACTGTGAGCAGGACGCACTACACTAACTTGTAGCTTTAGATGAACACTGTGCAGAGCTCGCAAAAAATAACTTGTAGGTTTAGCTGAACACTGTGTGGAGGACGCACCACACTAACTTGTAGTTTTAGCTGAACACTGTGAGGAGGACGCACCACACTAACTTGTAGTTTTAGCTGAACACTGTGAGCAGGACGCACTGCACTAACTTGTAGCTTTAGATGAACACTGTGCAGAGGACTCACTACACTAACTTGTAGTTTTAGCTGAACACTGTGCAGAGCTTGCAAAAAAAATAACTTGTAGGTTTAGCTGAACACTGTGAGGAGGACGCACCACACTAACTTGTAGTTTTAGCTGAACACTGTGAGCAGGACGCACTACACTAACTTGTAGCTTTAGATGAACACTGTGCAGAGCTCGCAAAAAAAGAACTTGTAGGTTTAGCTGAACACTGTGATGAGGACGCACCACACTAACTTGTAGTTTTAGCTGAACACTGTGAGCAGGACGCACTACACTAACTTGTAGTTTTAGATGAACACTGTGCAGAGGTCTCACTACACTAACTTGTAGTTTTAGCTGAACACTGTGAGCAGGATGCACTACACTAACTTGTAGCTTTAGATGAACACTGTGCAGAGATCGCAAAAAAATAACTTGTAGGTTTAGCTGAACACTGTGAGGAGGATGCACCACACTAACTTGTAGTTTTAGCTGAACACTGTGAGCAGGACGCACTGCACTAACTTGTAGCTTTAGATGAACACTGTGCAGAGGTCTCACTACACTAACTTGTAGTTTTAGCTGAACATTGTGAGCAGGACGGACTACACTAACTTGTAGTTTTAGATGAACACTGTGAGCAGGACACACTACACTAACTTGTAGCTTTAGGTGAACACTGTGCAAAGCTTGCAAAAAAATAACTTGTAGGTTTAGCTGAACACTGTGAGGAGGATGCACCACACTAACTTGTAGTTTTAGCTGAACACTGTGAGCAGGACGCACTGCACTAACTTGTAGCTTTAGATGAACACTGTGCAGAGGTCTCACTACACTAACTTGTAGTTTTAGCTGAACACTGTGAGCAGGACACACTACACTAACTTGCAGCTTTAGATGAACACTGTGCAGAGCTCGCAAAAATAGAACTTGTAGATTTAGCTGAACACTGTGAGGAGGACGCACCACACTAACTTGTAGCTTTAGATGAACACTGTGCAGAGCTCGCAAAAAAAGAACTTGTAGGTTTAGCTGAACACTGTGAGGAGTTACGCACCACACTAACTTGTAGTTTTAGATGAACACTGTGAGCAGGACGCACTGCACTAACTTGTAGCTTTAGATGAACACTGTGCAGAGGTCTCACTACACTAACTTGTAGTTTTAGCTGAACACTGTGAGCAGGACTCACTACACTAACTTGTAGTTTTAGATGAACACTGTGCAGAGGTCTCACTACACTAACTTGTAGTTTTAGCTGAACAATGTGAGCAGGACGCACTACACTAACTGTAAATAGTCTAGCTGCCTGACTGTGGTACTAATAGGATCAAAAGAACACCAGCAATTTTCTTCAGGTAGCTGTAAATACTGTAACAAGACAAGCCTGCCTGTCAGTAGGAAGATAATAGGAACGGATCTAGCTAAACTGAATACAGTGTATATATATATATATATATATATATATATATATATATATATTTATATATGCAACACCTGTAATGCATATATATACACAATACACTGTAAGTGCAGCTAACTCACTGATTGTCCTTCCTAATCTAGCTAACTTAAATGAAATGACACTGTCTCTCTGTCTATCTATGTATCTCAACACCGGAACACACACTACACAGGGCCGCTGTGCAGGCGGCCTTATATAGTGTGGGGCGTGTTCTAAACCCCCTGAGCCATAATTGGCCAAAGCCACCCTGGCTTTGGCAAATTACAGCTCTCTCTACCGACGGCGATGTGATTGGCCAAGCATGCGGGTCATAGTGCATGCTTGGCCAATCATCAGCCAGCAATGCACTGCGATGCCGCAGTGAATTATGGTCCGTGACGCGCCACACAAATTTGGCGCGAACTGCCCATATTGTTCGGAATTCGGCGATCGACCGAACAGCCAATGTTCGAGTCGAACATGGGTTCGACTCGAACACGAAGCTCATCCCTACCCGAGACATGGTGGTGGCAGCATAATGCTGTGGGGATGTTTTTCAGCAGTCGGGACTGGGAAACTGGTCAGAGTTGAGGGAAAGATTGATGGTGCTAAATACAGGGATATTCTTGAGCAAAACCAATACCACTCTGTGTGTGATTTGAGGCTAGGATGGAGATTCACCTTCCAGCAGGACAATGACCCCAAACACATTGCTAAAGCAACACTTGCTTGGTTTAAGGGGAAACATATAAATGTGTTGGAATGGCCTAGTCAAAGCCCAGACCTCAATCCAATAAAAAATCTGTGGTCAGACTTAAAGATTGCTGTTCACAAGCACAAACCATTCAACTTGAAGGAGCTGGAGCAGTTTTGCAAGGAGGAATGGGCAAAAATCCCAGTGGTAAGATGTGGCAAGCTCATAGAGACTTATCCAAAGCGACTTGGGGCTGTGATAGCCACAAAAGGTGGCTCTACATAGTGTTGACTTTAGGAGGCTGAATAGTTATGCACATTACTAATAATAATTCTGTTATTTTGTCCTATTTGTTGTTTGCTTCACAATAAAAAAAACATCTTCAAAGTTGTGTGCATGTTCTGTAAATTAAATGATGCTCAATCCTCAAACAATCCATGTTAATTCCAGGTTGTGAGGCAACAAAACACGAAAAATGCCAAGGGGGTGAATACTTTTGCAAGGCACTGGTACACACCAATGAAGAGGGAACACGAGAATGGATTGGCCATCAACAAAAGCTAGATGACAGAGGTTCAAGGTTCGGGGGAGGGAGCGCCTCACCATGAGCAGTCTGGTGTCAGAAACCATGAACCAGACCGAGACAGAAGTACAGTAAAGTCACACCTGTTTATTAATAAAAATAAAAAGTTAAATAGAGTAAGCGTAGTCAAAGCATAGCCAGAGTCCAGTAACCGGATCGGGTAGTCAGCCAAGCCAGAGTTCAGTAACCAGATCGGGTAATCAGCCAAGCCAGAGTTCAGTAACCAGATCGGGTAATCAGCCAGGCCAGAAGTCAGGGATCCAAGTAGAGGAACAGCAAGCAGGATAAGGAGCCAGAAGGGATGTCAGCAAAGCCAGTCTTTAAACAGGAACGCAGGAGATGGTTTCTTGTGATGTGACCAAGGCGAAGGCAGGAATGAAGTGAGCTGGAGATCTTTCAGTAGACGGGATTGACGAGCAGATCCACAACAGCTGCTTAACTGTGGAGAGAGAACTGGCAATTAGCCGACAGCTGAGCGGCCAGCTCAGAGAAGGAAGGGCTGAGCCAGCCCTGGCAGTACCCCCCTCCTCAACGACCCCTCACCCTCGGAGGACCACCGGGCTTAAGGGGAAAACATCTATGGAAATCACGGAGGGGGCAGGAGCATGTAGGTCCAAGGATGAGACCCAGGAGCGTTCCTCCGGACCATACCCCTTCCAATGCACCAGGTACTGTATGCGCCCACGGACCTTTTGGGAATCAATAATGGATTGTACCTCATACTCCTCTTGGTTCTCAACCTGTATAGGGTGAGAACATGGCACCGAGGTGGTAAAGCGGTTGCAGACCAACGGTTTCAATAAGGAGACATGAAACACATTTGAGATGCACATACTAGTAGGAAGGTTCAACGCGTAAGCCACTGGGTTAATCCTGTGGAGGATATGGAAAAGCCAAATAAACTGAGGTGCGAACTTCAGTGAGGGAACACAAAGTCAGAGGTTGCGAGATGACAGCCAGACCCTGTCCCCAACCTGGTAGGAAGGTGCAGGCAGGAGTCTGCAGTCAGCATGGAGTCTGTACCTATCATTAGCATGATGCAAAGCCCCCTAGACTTGTGCTCAAGTGGATTGAAGACCATGGAGATGCTCCTCTAGTGCAGGAATACTCTGCGGAACAAACGAGTAAGGCAACATGGAAGGTTGGAAACCATAATTCACCATAAACGGAGACAATCGGGAAGCAGAATTCAAGGCACTGTTGTGAGCAAACTCTGCCCATGGTAATAGGTCTGACCAGTTGTTGTGATGGTCAAAAATATAGCAACGTAGGAATTGCTCCAAGGACTGATTGGCTCATTCTGCTGCCTTATTAGACTGCGGGTGATACGCAGAGGAGAAAGCAAGCTGAATTCCCAGCTGTGCACAAAAGGCTTGCCAGAACCAGGACACAAACTGACTACCCCTGTCCGAGACAATCACCTTGGGTAGCCCATGTAAGCGAAAGATCTCCCAAGCAAAAATGAAAGCCAGTTCCTTAGAAGTGGGCAACTTCTTAAGTGGAATACAATGACACATCTTTGAGAACTGGTCAACCACCATAAGGATAACTGTGTTGCCTTGGGAGTTGGGCAACTCCACAATTAAATTCATAGACAGGTGGGTCCAGGGCCTCTCTCCATTGGGTATGGAAGATGTCGTGGAGTGTTACTCTGAGCACACACGGAACAGGCAGCTACGAAGGCAGTTACATCAGCACATAGACTAGGCCACCAGAATTGTTGGGAAATGGCCCAAACGAGTTGATTCTTACCAGGGTGGCCAGCTGTCTTGGCAGAATGGTAAGTCTGGAGCAAGGCAGTATGGAGACACTCTGGGACAAAGCAGCGGTCATAAGGTTTCTCAGGAGGAGCATCGACCTGAGCAGCAAGAATTTTGTCACCCAAAGGAGAAGTAAGACTGGTGCAAACCGTAGCCAGAATACGATCAGGAGGAATCATAAGAACCGGAACCGACTCCAACTTGAAAGTGGAGGAAAATTGTCGTGACAAGGCATCAGCCCTTACATTCTTAGTACCGGGTAAGAATGAGACAATGCAATTGAAACTTAACAAGAAAAGAGCCCATCGTGCCCTTCTGGGAAAGAGGCATTTAGCCTCAGGCAAGAATGTGAGATTCTTATGGTCAGTAAGAATGAGAACCGGCACAGTGGTACCTTCAAGGAGATGTCTCTATTCTTTCAGGGCTAAAATGATTGCCAACAGCTCTCTGTCACCAATCTCGTAATTGCACTCAGCAGGTGACAATTTCTTGGAAAAGTAACCACAAGGATGCATAGCACTCTCAGAGGTAGGACGTTGAGACAGAAGGGTGCCAACACCAGTCTCAGAAGCATCAACCTCAAGGATAAAAGGTAATGTAGGATCAGGAAGTGCCAAACACAGGAGCAGAAACAAAGGCAGCCTTGAGAATTTCAAAGGCCTTAATGAAATCCAGAGACCAACTCTGTGGGTTACCATTCTTTCTGGTCATATCGGTCAGGGGCTTGACCAGAGACGAGAAGTTACGAATAAACTTCTGATAATAATTGGCAAAACCCAGACAACGCTGCAGAGGACATAACCCCACAGTTCGAGGCCACTGTAGGACTGCCGAAAGTTTCTCTGGGTCCATTAAAAAAACAGCAGTGGAAATGACATAGCCCAGGAATTTAACCTGTTCGCGATGGAACTCACATTTCTCCAGTTTACAAAAGAGATTGTTCTCTCTTAATTTCTGAAGCACATGACAGACATCTGTGTGGTGGCTCTTCAGGGACTTGGAAAATATGAGGATATCATCGAGATAAACCACCACACATAACTGCAACAAATCTCGGAGGACACCGTTAATAAATTCCTGGAAAACTGCCGGGACGTTACAAAGGCCAAAAGGCATTACGAGATACTCATAATGGTCTGTTCTGGTATTAAACGCAGTTTTCCACTCGTCGCCCTCCTTAATCCTCACGAGATTGTAAGCCCCTCTCATATCAAGCTTAGTTAAAACCGTTGCTTCCTTGAGGCGGTCAAATAGCTCTGTAAACAACGGAATTGGGTAGGCATTCTTAATCGTGAAACGATTGAGACCCCTATAATCAATACAAGGTCTCAGTTCACCGCTCCTCTTCTTCACAAAGAAGAAACCAGCACCAGCAGGAGACGAGGATTTGCGGATGAAACCCTGAGAAAGTGCGTATGCAACATACTCCTCCATGGCTTACAAGGGGTAAACCCAGCCACGAGGGGGAGTGGCACCATGTTGAAGGTCAATTGCACAATCATACGACCGGTGTGGAGGCAAACTACCAGGTTGACCTTTGTCAAAGACATCACTAAAATCACAGTACTCCTCTGGCAGGGAGGAGAGTGAAGAGGTACACATGACCTTGGCTACCTTCCGGAAGCATGTTTCACTGCATTGTGGTGACCAGGAGAGAACCTCAGCATGGAGCCAATCAAAAGAGGGGTTGTGCCTCTGTAACCAAGGATAACCAATAACCAACGGAAACTTATGAGAGGAAATCACTTGGAATTGGATTATCTCATGGTGAAGAGCCCCTACGGCCATGGTCAATGGAACCATTTCATGAGTCACATGGGCAGGCTGTAGAGGTCTCCCGTCAAGAGCCTCAATGGCAAGTGGAGTGTCACGCAGCTTCAGTGGAATCGAGTGCTTTGATACAAAGGCAGCATCAATGAACAGGCCTGCAGCCTCAGAGTCGATTAGAGCCTGTATCTCGATAGACGACTTAGCCCAAGAAAGGGTGACCAAAACCAGGGGCTTATCATTCTAGATAACTGGGGACAACACAACACCATCTAAGGTCTGTCCATGACAGGACCTCAAGGTTCGGGTGTTCCCAGGATGGGTAGGACAAGGCTTCAAAAAGTGACCTGCCTTGCCACAATAAAGGCACAATCTCTCCCTCCTCCTAAAGGCTCTCTCATCCGCAGAGAGATGCGTGAAGCCCAAGTGCATGGGTTCATCTTCACTGAGTTCCAAGCAACCTCTGCTGCCAGATTACAGAACTCAATGGTGTAGTCGGCAACAGTTCTCTGTTTCTCCATAGAAGGCATCAACTGGGAACGGAGGCATGGTTCCCAGGTAATGCCTTCTAGGGAGAAACGCGTCAGTGGAGCAGCTGATTCTGATGTCATCACGTTTTATCCAGCTATTTGGTTTGATCCTGAGCTGTTGCTACATTAGTTTTTCAACCGTTCCTGTTTCAGTTTTTATGAGTGCTAGATTGCTAGCTTGCTGTGAACATTTGCTGTGAAGTTTTATCAAAGTTTTTTAAATTGCTGTGAGCTGCTGTGAAGTTTTTTGGAATAAAAAACTCCTTTTAAAAGTTTATCTGCATTATGGAGCATTTTTCTTATCTCCCTTGAGTGTTAGCCGCTGAGATCATCCATGAGAAGAGATCTGAATCAAGGGTGATTATAACTGTTCCTGTGTGTGGATTCCAAAAGGAGAGAGGAGTCAGCTTCGGTCATTGAGGGTGATTGTAATCACGATCCCTGGATTGAAAGACAGGTGGAGGATTTCGATGCTGGCAGGCTGATGCAACAGGCTCCCATGAACTCTACAATTTGAGGTCCAACTGATCTGGTAAGCAGCAGTAATATCACAAATTTTTGGGCTGCAAGAACATCTCATTCCCATCTCTCCTGATTACTGAGTTTCTCCATACTTACATTGTTATTTTTATGGACTTTGCTTATATATTTTTGATCACTTAGATACACTCACCTTATATGGATTTGTAAATATCAGAGTACTTTTGCTTTAGGTCCTTGTAACAGGTTGATGGTGCACACCACTGTTCACATGGGCGTTTTTTGGTAGCATTTTTTGGTAGCATTTTTTTACTTTATTGTATTACTTTTGCACAATACTATATATATCTTTATATGAGTTTGTATGGTTGTGTTTAATCATCTTCACTGATCAATTAATGGTTGCGCGCTTGTTTTTTGGAGGTATATGTTTTTGAGCTTTTTTGTATTTAGGCTTATACAAGCAGCTGCACTTTTTTCACTTAGTTAGCGCAGAAATTTCCTTTATAGCTACATTGTCAGAAACCATGAACCAGACCGAGACAGAAGTACAGTAAAATCACACTTTTTTATTAATAAAAATACAAAGGTAAATAGAGTAAGCACAGTCAAAGCATAGCCAGAGTCCAGTAAGCGGATCGGGTAGTCAGGAAAGCCAGAGTTCAGTAACCAGATCGGGTAATCAGCCAGGCCAGAGTTCAGTAACCAGATCGGGTAATCAGCCAGGCCAGAAGTGAGGTATTCAAGTAGAGGAACAGCAAGCAGGATAAGGAGCCAGAAGGGATGTCAGCAAAGCAAGTCTTTAAACAGGAACGCAGGAGATGGTTTCTTGTGATGTGACCAAGGCGAAGGCAGGAATAAAAAGAGCTGGAGATCTCTAAGTAGACGGAATTGATGAGCAGATCCACAACAGCTGCTTAACTGTGGAGAGAGATGAGAGCTGGCAATTAGCCGACAGCTGAGCGGCCAGCTCAGAGAAGGAAGGGCTGAGCCAGCCTTGATATCTGGTCCCAAATCTTCCAACATTTATTGAATTGTGAAAGAGTGTCAGAGGCAGTGGCAGTAAGGAATTCCATTCTCTGGATTTCAGTGATAATATGTAAAAGTTGAGACTTGGAAGGCGGATCGGTGGATAGCCAACAAAGAGGAAGCAGCTAATAATATATCAGTCTATGAATAGGCTATCAGGCATTTTGCCGACTTTGTGACACCGGAGAAGGGAAGGCCCAGTAAATAGTGAATAGGATCCAATGGAAAAGAAAAATTAAAAAACTGTTCGAGTAATAACATAACATCAGTCCAGAAAGGTTTCAAATGTGCACATTGCCAGAAGATATGGAAATGTGAGCCTGGCTCAGGACCACAATGCCAGCATAGGGCTGGGAGCGAGGGGTCTTGGCGGTGTAACATTTCTTAGGGTTTACAGTGGGAACGGAAAGTATTCAGACCCCCTTAAATTTTTCACTCTTTGTTATATTGCAGCCATTTGCTAAAATCATTTAAGTTCATTTTTTTTTCCTCATTAATGTACACACAGCACCCCATATTGACAGAAAAACACAGAATTGTTGACCTTTTTGCAGATTTATTAAAAAAGAAAAACTGAAATATCATATGGTCCTAAGTATTCAGACTCTTTGCTCAGTAGAAGCACCCTTTTGATCTAATACAGCCATGAGTCTTTTTGGGCAAGATGCAACAAGTTTTTCACACCTGGATTTGGGGATCCTCTGCCATTCCTCCTTGCAGATCCTCTCCAGTTCTGTCAGGTTGGATGGTAAACGTTGGTGGACAGCCATTTTTAGGTCTCTCCAGAGATGCTTAATTGGGTTTAAGTCGGGGCTCTGGCTGGACCATTCAAGAACAGTCACGGAGTTGTTGTGAAGCCACTCCTTCGATATTTTAGCTGTGTGCTTAGGGTCATTGTCTTGTTGGAAGGTAAACCATCTGCCCAGTCTGAGGTCCTGAGCACTCTGGAGAAGGTTTTCGTCCAGGATATCCCTGTGCTTGGCCGCATTCATCTTTCCCTCGATTGCAACCAGTTGTCCTGTCCCTGCAGCTGAAAAACACCCCCACAGCATGATGCTGCCACCACCATGCTTCACTGTTGGGACTGTATTGGACAGGTGATGAGCAGTGCCTGGGTTTTCTCCACACATACCACTTAGAATTAAGGCCAAAAAGTTCTATCTTGGTCTCATCAGACCAGAGAATCTTATTTCTCACCATCTTGGAGTCCCTCAGGTGTTTTTTAGCAAACTCCATGCGGGCTTTCATGTGTCTTGCACTGAGGAGAGGCTTCCGTCCGGCCACTCTGCCATAAAACCCCGACTGGTGGAGGGCTGCAGTGATGGTTGACTTTCTACAACTTTCTCCCATCTCCCGACTGCATCTCTGGAGCTCAGCCACAGTGATCTTTGGGTTCTTCTTTACCTCTCTCACCAAGGCTCTTCTCCCCCGATAGCTCAGTTTGGCCGGACGGCTATCTCTAGGAAGGGTTCTGGTCATCCCAAACATCTTCCATTTAAGGATTATGGAGGCCAAAGTGCTCTTAGGAACCTTAAGTGCAGCAGAAATTTTTTTGTAACCTTGGCCAGATCTGTGACTTGCCACAATTCTGTCTCTGAACTCTTCAGGCAGTTCCTTTGACCTCATGATTCTCATTTGCTCTGACACACACTGTGAGCTGTAAGGTCTTATATAGACAGGTGTGTGGCTTTCCTAATAAAGTCCAATCAGTATAATCAAACACAGCTGGACTCAAATGAAGGTGTAGAACCATCTCAAGGATGATCGGACCATGTGATATTTCAGTATTTCTTTTTTAATAAATCTGCAAAAATGTCAACAATTATGTGCTTTTCTGTCAATATGGGGTGCTGTGTGTACATTAATGAGGAAAAAAATTATCTTAAATGACTTTAGCAAATGGCTGCAATATAACAAGGAGTGAAAAATTTAAGGGGGTCTGAATACTTTCCATCCCCACTGTATACCAAAACATAAACACCTTTAAGGTAGCCTTTCTCTGCACCACACATTTAGACTATTTAGAGGCAGAAGTCCAAATCCTATCCCAAGTTTGTAATGGGTCAGGCCTTTGAACAATATGCACCCACTATCTCATGTAGAGGTGGGTATCCTCTGTGAGAGGGACAGCCTCCTGAAGAATTTTGTATGTAGAGGAAATCAGATGGCACTGGTATGATCCTTGAGTGCATATATATTCAAAGGTAGATGGGTCTATCTAGAGAAAGGGATGGAGATAATGACTGGAAAAACTGCTTGGCTTGCAAATAAAAAAAGAATGTAGTTTTGGGTAAATAGTATTTTTTATCGGAGGTCCCCAAAGGAAAAAGCCTGTGTGTGAACTAAATTCCGGAGTTGAAAAATAGGGGGGTTGCAGCCAGGGCCGTCTTTAATATTGATTGGGACCTGGGCAAACATTGATTGGGCCCCTCAACTGCTCTTAGACATATAACAAATAGCAGTAAGACTCAAAATCAGTTTGCTGCAGCAGATCAGGCAGCAATTGCAATTGGTTGCCAGAGAATACAGCATATTATTACCGATCAGACTGGTTGTTAGAGGTTACAACACATAATTTCTGCTTCATCATTCATTGCTTGAGGTTACTGAACATCATTACTGCTCACTGTGAGATGTACCACAGAAGATGACCAGAGACTGCAAATCTATTACAGGAGATAACCAGAGACTGTGGTTCTAATAAAGGAGATAACCAGAGACTGCAAATCTAGTACAGGAGATAACCAGAGATTACAAATCTAGTACAGGAAATAACCAGAGACTGCAAATCTAGTACAGGAGATAACCAGAGACTACAAATCTAGTACAGGAGATAACCAGAGACTGCAAATCTAGTACAGGAGATGACCAGGGACTGCAAATGTAGTACAGGAGATGACCAGGGACTGCAAATTTAGTACAGGAGATAACCAGAGACTGCAAATGTAGTACAGGAGATAACCAGAGACTGCAAATCTAGTACAGGAGGTAACCAAAGACTGTGCATCTAATACAGGAGATAATCAGAGACTGCGGATCTAATACAGGCGATAACCAGAGACTGCGAATCTAATACAGGAGATAACCAGAGACTGCAAATCTATTACTTGAGATGACCAGAGACTGCAAATCTAGTACAGGAGGTAACCAAAGACTGTGCATCTAATACAGGAGATAATCAGAGACTGCGGATCTAATACAGGAGATAACCAGAGACTGCAAATCTAGTACAGGAGATAACCAGAGACTGCTAATCTATTATAGGAGATGACCAGAGACTGCAAATCTAGTACAGGAGATAATCAGAGACTGAAAATCTAGTACAGGAGATAACCAGAGACTGCAGATCTAATACAGGAGATAATCAGAGACTACAAATCTAATACAGGAGATAATCAGAGACTGCAAATATAGTACAGGAGATGACCAGAGACTGCAAATTTAGTACAGGAGATAACCAGAGACTGCAGATCTAATACAGGAGATAACCAGAGACTGTGGATCTAATACAGGCGATAACCAGAGACTGCAAATCTAATACAGAAGATAACCAGAGACCAGAGTATAGGAGGTGATCAACTAAGTAACCATTTTAAAATGTTATATATCAGCAGCTATACTGTTGATAAACAACAGGTCAGGGCTAGGATAACAGTCAAAAAGCAGTCTATGGGGAGAAGGACCTACCTAGCCAGCCAGGCTCACCACCCGCTCTCATTGATTCAGGGACGGCGCTCTCAGAGGTCCAGAAGCGGGGCCTTCAGGAGTCCAGGTGTGGGGCCTTCAGGGGTTCAGGTGCAGGGCCCTCAGACGTCAGAGTTCGGGGCTCTCAGGGGTCCGTAGGCAGGGCTCGCAAAGGTCTGGGGGCGGGATTCACAAAGGTCTGGGGTCGGGACTCAAAAAGGTCCGGAGGCAGGGCTCTCAGCGATCCTACACCTATCTCAGCTTCGAGCATACAGGCTGCATGGGGCGGGGTCAGAGCGACCCCAATTTGCGGGCAGCACAGGCTCAAGAAGCAGCTGTTTTGGCGCCCCCCCCCCCCCCCGACAATGACAGGGCCCAGGGCAGCTGCCTCTTTTGCTCTGCGTTAAAGACGGCCCTGGTTGCAAGACGATATGCGTCCAAAAGATGAACTGTCAGGTATAGTTGGATTAAATAAAATGTTGGAAAGAGGGGGGGGGGCAACCCTCAACAGATAGGAATAAAATCCAAATTACTTAAACCCTTAGGTAAGACAGGCAAATAATGATCTTGTCAGCATAGAGTACATATATGCATCAACATGGATATAGGAGACAAGCTCAGAGTTCCATGAAAATCTATACATAGTACATAGGTGTAATAAAGGTAATGGCTGATGAAGATTCACACCAGAAGCGGTATGTATGTGTATTTGTTATATGCACATATATACACCACCAGTTTGTTGTCCAGAAGGGAATGTGGCCCAATAATACAGTCTAGGCTGGCATATAACAGGAGGAGTATATAATAATCAGTGAGGCATTGTGACAAAATCGAATAAGATGTGGTGTACCCCTAGCTGGAGTAATCAAAACTCCTTAGGGCATTCGTGGCCCATAACATATCCACAAAATGGAGACAAATGTTTTAAATGTACAGGAAGTACACAGGCAATACAAATCTCAGTGAGAAACATGTTGATAGGAATTGGATCACCTGCTGGGGCAGTGTGGGTCCCAGACCTATAGGTTGTAGTTCCAGTGTCCACCAGTGGGTGTCTCTCAGCAGCCAACAGTTCCTGGCAACCAATCATCACCTGAAGCTGTCCCTCCTCTGCTACTCCATGTTGCCTTGATGTTCTGCCATGTGCCCTTGATCCGCGTGCCTCATAACCTGTTCCTGTTCTTGAACTTTTGCCAGCCTACTTGCTCCTGCTCTGGTGTTCCCTGTCCTGGCTTGTTCCCTGCTCCTTCTGCCTAATCTTCCACGTATGACACTGGCTCTTATACTGACTATTCCTCTTAGCCTTACCCTGCCATCTGTATATAGTATAGCTTAGTTTGGTTTATTTTTTTGTGATCACTCTCATTTAATAGATTCACTGGTTTACTGTAGGTTCATGAAATTTTGGTATCTTGGTGCATTGGATGTGTGTTTACATTGCTGTTTTTACTGGCATTGTCCTTAACCACTTGACAACTGGGCACTTAAACCCCCCTCCAGCCCAGACCAATTTTCAGCTTTCAGCGCTCTCACACTTTGAATGACAATTACTCAGTCACATAATACTGTACCCAAATGAATTTTTTGTCCTTTTTTTCATACAAATAGAGCTGTCTTTTGGTGGTATTTGATCACCTCTGGGTTTTTTATTTTTTGCGCTATAAATGAAAAAAGACCGAAAATTTTGAAAAAAAAATGAATTTTTCTTAGTTTTTGTGATAAAATTTTGCAAATTATTAATTTTTCTTCATACATTTTGTCCACAATTTATACTACTACATATCTTTGGTAAAAATAACCCAAATTAGTGGATATTATTTGGTCTTTGTGAAAGTTAGAGAGTCTACAAACTATGGTGCAAATCATAAAAAATTGATCACACCTGATGTACTGACGGCCTATCTCATTTCTTGCGACCCAAACAAGCCAGGAAAGTACAAATACCCCCCAAATGACCCCTTTTTTGAAAGTAGACATTCCAAGGTATTTAGTAAGATGCATGGTGAGCTTTTTGATGTTGTCATTTTTTCCCACAATTCTTTGAAAAATGAAGATTTTTTTTTCCCCACACAATTGTCATTGTAATAGGTTATTTCTCTCACATGGCATGTGTACACCACAAATAACACCCCAAAATACATTCTGCTACTCCTCCTGAGTATTACGATACCACATGTGTGGGACTTTTTCACAGCCTGGCCACATAGAGAGGCCTAACATGCAGGGAGCACCATCACATGTTCTAGGAGCATAAATTACACATCTAACTTGTTGACTACCCATTACACTTTTGAAGGCCCTAGAGCACCAGGACAATGACATGTGGCACTGATGACAGATGGCACTGATACGTGGCACTGATGACACTGATGTGGCACTGATGACAGATGGCACTGATACGTGGCACTGGTGACACTGATGTGGCACTGATGACAGATGGCACTAATACGTGGCATTGATGACAGGTGGCACTAATACGTGGCACTGATGACAGATGGCTATAATACGTGGCACTGACAGATGGCACTAATACATGGCACTGATGACACGTAACACTGATGACAGATGGCACTAATATGTGGCACTGATGACACGTGGCACTGATGACAGATGGCACTGATGACAGATGGCACTAATACGTGGCACTGATGACATGTGGCACTGATGACAGATGGCACTAATATGTGGCACTGATGACAGATGGCACTAATATGTGGCACCAACAGATGGCACTAATACGTGGCACTGATGACACGTGACACTGATGACAGATGGCACTAATATGTGGCACTGATGACACGTGGCACTGATGACAGATGGCACTAATACGTGGACACTGATGACAGATGGCACTGATACGTGGCAATGATGACACGTGACACTGATGACAGATGGCATGTGACACTGACAGGTGGCACTGATGACAGATGGCACCAATATGTGGCACTGATGGCAGGTGGCACTGATGACAGATGGCACTTATACGTGGCACTGGGGACAGATGGCAGTGGGGACAGATGGCAGGGACATGACAGTGGGGACAGATGGCAAGGACATGACAGTGGGGACAGATGGCAGGGACATGACAGTGGGGATAGATGTCAGGGACATGACAGTGGGGATAGATGGAAGGGACATGACAGTGGGGACAGTTGGCAGGGACAGATGGCAGTGGGGACACTTTTTTTTCATTCTTTTTTTTTTTTTACACTTACCGCTGCAGCGGTTCGCTCTCCCTCCTCACACTCAGTCTCTGTGTGAGGAGGGAGAGCCGGCAATGAGAGATGACCCCATATGTTTACATATGAGATCAACTCTCATTGTCATTGGCACCGCCGATCGCGCTGAAAACGGCCGCTGTGATTGGCCGTTTTCACCGATCTGTGATTGGCTGTGTCCAAGGGACACGGCCAGCACAGAACTTCCCCAATGCGCTCCTGCGGGAGCGCGCATCGCGGAAGTAAACAGGAGGACGTCCAGGGACGGTCTCCCGGCAATTAGCGTCCGTGCTGCAGCCGTCTTCGGCTATAGCGCGGGCGCAAAGAGGTTAGAGTGATTGTAAACGCTCGCCGTGTAAAATAACCCTCTGACAGCCGCGAGTAGAGGAGAGCCGATCGGCGGCTCTCCTGATGGGGGGGTCTGCGCTGATTGTTTATCAGCGCAGCCCCCCTCAGATGACCACACTGGACCACCAGGGATCGCCACTAGGACCACCAGGGAGAGGGGCAACGTGTGGATGGCCAGGTATGTACCCCATGGCCATCCACATGTGCCCAATATGCCCAGTCAGTGCTCAATCTGTGCCAATCAGTGCCCACAGATGGGCACTGATTGGCACCAGTATATTGCAGTGATGCCCAGCAATGCCACCCTTAGGGGCATCAGTGCCACCAATCAGTGTCATCAGTGCCACCCATCAGTGTCCATCGGTGCCACCTGTCAGTGCCCATCCATGTCCATCAGTGCCCATCTGTGCCACCTATCAGTACCACCCATAAGTACCCATCAGTGCCACCCATAAGTACCCATCAATACCACCTACAAGTGCCCATCAGTGCCGCCTATGAGTGCCCATCGGTGCCACCTATGAGTGCCCATCAGTGCCGCATACCAGTGCCACCTATCAGTGCCACCTATCAGTGCCCATCAGTGCCCATCATCAGTGCCCATCATCAGTGCCCGTCAGTGCCACCTCATCAGTGCCACCTCATTGGTGCCACCTCATCGGTGCCCATCAGTGCCGCCTTATCAGTGCCCATCAGTGCAGCCATATCAGTGCCCGTCAGTGCAGCCATATCAGTGCCCGTCATTGAAGAAGAAAACATACTTATTTACAAAAAATTTTAACAGAAACAAAGAAAAACTTGTTTTTTTTCAAAATTTTCTGCCTTTTTTTATTTGTTGAGCAAAAGATAAAAAATGCAGAGGTGATGAAATACCACCAAAAGAAAGCTCTATTTGTGGGAACAAAATGATAAAAAAATGGTTTGAGTACAATGTAGCATGACCGCGCAATTGTCATTCAAATTGCGACAGCGCTGAAAGCTGAAAATTGGTCTGGGCGGGAAGGTGTCTAAGTGCCTAGTATTGAAGTGGTTAATAAATCTCATTATTTTATATCATATTTACGCTTTGTGTTTTCTGTGCAAGTCCATCCATTTCCATACATTTCTGGTCACACCTATTTCACAGGATACCAGCACTTTGTATTCCTGACACATGTATGTAAAAGACAAGGAAAGAGAAATAGCACCACCAACTAAGTGTAGTAGTTTAATAACGCTCATAAAAAAAAGATGGTGTGCACTCACAGAATGTGATACAAAAACAGCATGTAATGCAATTCCACTAGATGCCAGCCTTTCCCCAGCCCAGGCACTTCACTGTGCAGATAGTTACCAGGAACCAGAAGGGTGGCTGTGGACCACATGGAGATCATCACGGTGGAAGCAGGGCACCAAAATGGCATGATGACATCAGAGAAGGCATGGCAACTTATTTCTTTGCATTTCTGACTTTTTCTCAAGCCTGCCTAGCACAGACTTCAGAATAAAAAAGGCTCCAGGCACCATTTTGGAGGAGATAAAACTGGCACCGCCATATTGGTGGAAACCAAATTCAGGGCACCATATTAACAATTATTAATTAACAGGTATTACGGGTAATTAGCAGGACCACCTGTTGTCCTAGCAACCAATCACCTGCTGGTTACCTTTAAAAGGTTAACTGAGACAGCTCATGCTCCCACCCTCCATCCAGTACTGTGCTGCCCCCCCCCCCCTGCTCTAACATGAAGATGAGAGCTGTGGAGGCTGAAGGGAAGGACGTGTTTCATGATCTATTCATCGGCTGCCCATGGTCGATGGGTAGATCGCGATCTTCAGGTTGATGACACTAGACTGCTCCAGTCTATCCATACCTGTTCTACAAGCTACTTCATGGTTCACAGCCATGTATTTATGGACTGTTTCACTCCTGCTGCCAACTGTGAGTGAAAAGAGACTGTCTCTGCTGCCTAGAGAGTTGTCCTCTAAAGGCAATTATGTTCAAGTGTTTTGGAGTATTCCACACCACCCTGAATCTTCTCCCCAGTTCCTTTTAGAAATAAAATACAGAAAAAAAACTAGATTGTTCAATGAGCCAGAGTGAATGGACTGTTGCTGTGGGCCTGACTGCCTCTATGTTGTAGTGGAAAAAAAAATGTTAATCTAGGCGGTTCGTGTGGGTGGTACAGCTACATTAACTTGACATATTCAGCTCCAATTAATTTCATAGTGGTTCAGGTTCAGTGTCCAAACTTCTTTAAAGTTTGCTGAACAACTCTCAAATCTAACCCAGGGCAGTTTGTCTCCTTACTCAACATATACAGTACTCCTAGAAGAGCACCAAAGAAGAGCAGACAGAAAGTAAGGCAACAAAGATAACCGCCTATAGGAGATAAGAGAGCCTTTTTGTTATCTCTGAAATTACACAATTTTACATTGTTTTATTGTACAGCAGCATAATATTTCTATTAGTTTGTAGTTCTTACTACTCTGACACAAATAAAACTGTAAGTACCATTTAAACAATTCAGTACTTTTCCAGATGCTCTTCAAAATAAGTATTTAATTACCAAGCCTACAAAACCTTTATTTATAGGGGCGGTAACATACTCGATTGTAATTGCAGAATATACAAACAGACAACCACAAAAAAAGAGAAGGAAAAACAATGAATCACTTTGAGGATTTTAGCTCAGTAGAAAAAATTGCTTTTTATTCTGTAACATCATTTTGTACTTAAAAACATAATTGCATCAAGTTATTCCTTTTTTTTATAAATTATTCATATTTTACATTTGTGTAGTTGTTGCAAAATCATACGGTGACTTCTCAAATGTTGGGGATGCTACCTAGAATTTCTAGTTTCAATATTTTCTGTAACTCCCTAGTGGGTTCTTTATAGTGTACAGTGCCTTGAAAAAGTATTCCTGTCCCTTGAAATTTTGTCATGTTACAACCAAAAACCTAAATGTATTTTATTGGGATTTTATGTGATAGACCAACATGAAGTGGCACATAATTGTGAAGTGGAAGGAAAATGATAAATGGTTTTCAACATTTTTTATAAATAAATATGCAAAAGTGTGGCGTGTATTTGTATTCAGCCCCCTTGACCAGTGTAGTCCAGATGTACCCCCATCTTATCGCTTACTATTAACCATCCATACTCCAACCCCTTTACCTTCCTAAATAACGAGACCACACCATGCTTCTGGAGTATAAAATGGCCACAACAGCCTCTTTTATTAAACAACCGTATAAAATACCTCCAATATCAACTTAAATATATAAATAACACATAACATATAACCTCAGATACAAAACAACATATTTTTATCCAATCTGTTGGTCAATGACGGAGCTACACCCTTTTCACCACCTATCAAAAACAGTACACTGCGAGTACCATGTTTCAAAACTGATAAGGCCTCCAGCTGTACCGCTCGGAGACAACCCCCTCCCGCAGTGTAACATACCGGTATTCCATTTTCGAAATACACAGGAGGGGCCATACTATTGATGACCCCCCACCCCTTTTTCACCTTTTATTTACCGCTACCGTCACCGACCAACATCCAAAACCAGCCACAGCCCGAAAGGATGAAACCTTATCCTTAAGGGCCCCTCCACACCCGCAAAGCCCTTTGGATTCCTTCCTGCAATCCCATGGACCAAAGATCAGTCCCCACATCCGTGAGGTGAACCCCATCCTTTCTCAAATAGAGGCCTACATTTATCTCTAACTCTCTATGCCGAATCACCATGCCCCCCTGTTGCACCAAAACCTTCCAACCACCTTATTGACTCGTATACGGGCCTTGTTGATTCGCACCACCGACCTGGCATTGCGCCACGATGTATGTGCCACAATATCAGACCATAACAGCAATGTATTTGGAAACTTAGTACATATGTGTGACAGATCAACCTTTACATCCGCTATCAACTCCCTGACCGTACGCAATCCCAAGTTGTTACCACCGGCGTGAATAACCAACACGTCCGGTGGTCTATCCAGCCATGCATATCGCTCTACCTCTGTAACCACTCTACCCCACATCATTCCTGGTCTCCCCAGCCACCTGATAAAAGCCTCACTCCTCGATATGCCCAACTGCCGCCCATCTGGTCTCGCATCACCTCTCCTCGCCCCCCAACAAACATACGAGTGCCCCAGTATCCAGACGAGGCGTGGAGACACTCCATCTGTAACGAAAACAACAAGGAACAGTGACACCATTAAAACTAAACAACCCCCGCCATATGCGTGCAAACATCCAAAAAAAACAACATTTTTTTTTGTTTTGTTTGTTTGTTTTATATTATTATTATTTATTTTTTTATTATTATTCCACTACCAATTGAGGACGAATGTAAGTGCGAAATCTCTCTCAGATGGTAGACGCACCAACTAGAAATAAAACATTACTAGATCTACTGATTACCAACAATACAGACCTGATAACAGATGTGGAAATACGGGGCAATTTAGGTAACAGCGATCACAAGTCAATTAGTTTCAGTATAAATCACACAAATAGGAGACATGAAGGGAACACAAAGACACTGAATTTCAAAAGAGCCAACTTCCCTAAACTACAAACCTTGCTAAAAGGCATAAATTGGGATAAAATATTAGGAACAAAGAATACGGAGGAGAGATGGGTTTGCTTTAAGAGCATATTAAATAAGGGCATTAGCCAATGTATCCCATTGGGTAATAAATTTAAAAGAGCGAACAAACATCCTGGATGGCTTAACTCCAATGTAAAAATGCATATAAAAGCAAAGGAGAAGGCCTTCAAAAAATACAAGGTTGAGGGATCATCCACAGCATTCAGAATTTATAAAGAATGCAATAAGAAATGTAAGGGTGCAATTAGGATGGCTAAGATAGAACATGAAAGACACATAGCGGAGGAGAGCAAAAAAAATCCCAAGAAATTCTTTAAGTATGTAAACAGTAAAAAAGGACAGACCATATTGGCCCCATAAAGAATGAGGAAGGACATCTGGTTACAAAGGATGGGGAGATGGCAGAGGTATTGAATTTATTCTTCTCCTCAGTCTTCACGAGTGAATCGGGGGGCTTCAGTAACCAAAACTGCAGTGTTTATCCTCATGACACAACACAGGAAGCACCTACATGGTTAACAGAGGACGGAATTAAAATTAGACTTGAGAAACTTAACATTAATAAATCACCGGGACCAGATGGCTTGCATCCGAGGGTACTTAGGGAACTCAGTCAGGTGATTGCCAGACCGTTGTTCCTAATTTTTACAGACAGTCTATTGACTGGAATGGTACCAGCTGATTGGAGAAAAGCCAATGTAGCACCAATATTTAAAAAGGGCCCAAAAAACATCCCTGGGAATTACAGACCAGTTAGCCTAACATCAATAGTATGTAAACTCTTGGAGGGGATGATAAGGGACTATATACAAGATTTTAGTAATAAGAATGATATCATTAGCAGTAATCAGCATGGATTCATGAAGAATCGTTCTTGCCAAACCAATCTATTAACCTTCTATGAGGAGGTGAGTTGCCATCTAGATAAAGGAAGGCCCGTAGACGTGGTGTATCTGGATTTTGCAAAAGCATTTGACACAGTTCCCCATAAACGTTTACTGTACAAAATAAGGTGCGTTGGCATGGACCATAGGGTGAGTACATGGATTGAAAACTGGCTACAAGGGCGTGTTCAGAGGGTGGTGATAAATGGGGAGTACTCAGAATGGTCAGGGGTGGGTAGTGGGGTCCCCCAGGGTTCTGTGCTGGGACCAATCCTATTTAATTTGTTCATAAACGACCTGGAGGATGGGATAAACAGTTCCATCTCTGTATTTGCAGACGATACTAAGCTAAGCAGGGCAATAACTTCTCCGCAGGATGTGGAAATCTTGCAAAAAGACCTGAACAAATTAATGGGGTGGGCGACTACATGGCAAATGAGGTTCAATGTAGAAAAATGTAAAATAATGCATTTGGGTGGCAAAAATATGAATGCAATCTATACACTGGGGGGAGAACCTCTGGGGGAATCTAGGATGGAAAAGGACTTGGGGGTCCTAGTGGATGATAGGCTCAGCAATGGCATGCAATGCCAAGCTGCTGCTAATAAAGCAAACAGAATATTGGCATGCATTAAAAGGGGGATCAACTGCAGAGATAAAACGATAATTCTCCCGCTCTACAAGACTCTGGTCCGGCCGCACCTGGAGTATGCTGTCCAGTTCTGGGCACCAGTCCTCAGGAGGGACGTACTGGAAATGGAGCGAGTACAAAGAAGGGCAACAAAGCTAATAAAGGGTCTGGAGGATCGTAGTTATGAGGAAAGGTTGCGAGCACTGAACTTATTCTCTCTGGAGAAGAGACGCTTGAGAGGGGATATGATTTCAATTTACAAATACTGTACTGGTGACCCCACAATAGGGATAAAACTTTTTCGCAGAAGAGAGTTTAATAAGACTCGTGGCCACTCATTACAATTAGAAGAAAAGAGGTTTAACCTTAAACTACGTAGAGGGTTCTTTACTGTAAGAGCGGCAAGGATGTGGAATTCCCTTCCACAGGCGGTGGTCTCAGCGGGGAGCATTGATAGCTTCAAGAAACTATTAGATAATCACCTGAATGACCGCAATATACAGGGATATGTAATGTAATACTGACACATAATCACACACATAGGTTGGACTTGATGGACTTGTGTCTTTTTTCAACCTCACCTACTATGTAACTATGTAACTATGATTCCCATCTCCCGATCCTCCGCACGGCCGCCTCATCCAACCCACATCTGGCAGCTTCTGTAGCCGCCCCAATGCGGAAGGAGTGTGAGGCCTAAGCCTTCCCATCCAAACCTATCTCATATAAGCATTTCCTAAACACTGCCACAAATTGAAACCTTGATAAGTGTGACCCATCCGCATGACATAAAAATGGTCCCTCACCCAACGGTCTAACTTTCCCAAAAGCGCCAACAGCTTTTACAGAACACACTGCTGATCCTGGCAGGGCAAACAACCACACATCTACACCCCTTCCCAATTGATCTGTTTTTGACCTCCTCAGCCGTAAACCCACCCTATCAGCGTGTGTACGTACATCCTGAACCAAGATACCTCCAGCCTCCCGCTTGGACGGACTAATCAACTCCCCTACCCGAAAAGCCCAAAAAAATGCCAACGAAAAAGCCGCTGTAAACAGTAAACACTCATAGCTTGATTTACACACCGACCTTAACTGCGCACAAATTGATACTAAGTTTTGAAAAATGACCAGCCTGCGGTTATCCCTTCTCTTGTGACCTTTCCGGTACCCTTTTAATGCCTGCCTCACCCAAAACTCTTTTGTCCAATCCTCCCTTCCTTGTAGTTTAAAAAGAAATGACAATGCCGCCAACTTTTTACTAATAGACGATACCGCCACCCCGCTTTCCATGTTCCTTGACACAAAATATAGTACCAGTAATCTCACCTCCCCACTGTCCTCACCAACCCCAGCTTCTCGGATAAGTCCAGACCATTCTTTTCATACCTTCACATACGCCGTCCAAGTGGACTCACTCACAGACTGTTGTATCCATCCTGCGGCGACTCCAAGGCCAGCTCCCAGATCCACCCCGGGCAAGGAATTCCTTCCTTCTCTGCAGCCGGAGCTAATTCCCTGAACTTGTCCCACTGAAAGCGAGACAGCAAATCAGCCAGTGTGTTATTAATCCCTGGTATATGGACAGCATATATGAAAATATTCAATTGCAAGCACCGCAAAACCAATTGCCGTAATTAACCTTATGACAGGTTGGGAAAACGCTGACATGCGATTGACTACCTGCACCACTCCCATATTATCGCAATTCAATCGCAACTTTAGATTCTGACAAGACCTTCCCACAACTCTATAGCCAATACCACCGGAAACAATTCCAGCAAAACCAAGTTACGAATGAACCCCGCTTCCACCCAGGATTTTGGCCAAGGCTCCGCACTCCATTGCCCTTGAAAAAATGCCCCGTATCCAGTAGACAACTCTACATCGAAATTACTTACCGGACCCGCCATCCACACCGACTTCCCATTGTACTCCATCAGAAAATGATACCATACCTGTAGGTCCTCTCGATGCTCTTTCTTAAGCCTAATGAAATGGGCCGGTGCTTTTACCCCAGCTGTAGCCGCTGACAGCCGGCGGCAAAAAAACCCTGCCCATGGGTATTATCCTACAAGCAAAGTTTAATTTTTCCAGCAATGATTGAAGGGCCCGCAGTTGTACTTTCTTCATCCCATGTATCTCCCGGATTTCTTTCTGCAAATCCACCAATTTTTCCTGCGGTAACCTACATTCCATTGCCATGGTGTCAATCACAATACCCAAGAAGCTAATCTCCGTCCTGGGGCCCTCTGTTTTTTCTTCTGCCAGGGGTACACCGAATCATTCTGCAATGTGTTGCAACGTTGACATTAAGATCGCACACACATTGGAAGATGGGGGGCCTATGCATAGGAAGTCATCCAAATAGTGGATCACAGATTCCAGCCCCGACACATCCCTTACCACCCACTCTAATAGGGCGTACACACGGTCGGACTTTGTTTGGACATTCCGACAACAAAATCCATGGATTTTTTCCGACGGATGTTGGCTCAAACTTGTCTTGCATACACACGGTCACACAAAGTTGTCGGAAAATCCGATCGTTCTGAACGCGGTGACGTACAACACGTACGTCGGGACTATAAACGGGGCAGTGGCCAATAGCTTTCATCTCTTTATTTATTCTGAGCATGCCTGGCACTTTGTCCGTCGGATTTGTGTACACACGATCGGAATTTCCGACAACGGATTTTGTTGTCGGAAAATTTTATCTCCTGCTCTCCAACTTTGTGTGTCGGAAAATCCGATGGAAAATGTCCGATGGAGCCCACACACGGTCGGAATTTCCGACAACACGCTCCGATCGGACATTTTCCATCGGAAAATCCGACCGTGTGTACGGGGCATAAGAAGGAACTGAAAACCTCAAATATGGCGCAGGAAATGGAGCAACCCATGGGTAAACATTTGTCCACATAGAATTGCTCCTGCCAGCCAAAAACTATCTGGGTGAACCGGAAGTAGTCTAAACGCCACCTCTATCTCAGATTTTGCCATCGATGCTCCTTTCCCATACCGCCTGACCCATCGAAGTGCCGCATCAAACGAAGTGTATGACACGGTGCATGCCTCCGGGTCAATGAAATCCTTAACTGAACCCCCTTTTGGGAATGATAAGTGATGAATCAACTGAAACTTATTCGGCTCCTTCTTTGGTACCACTCCGAGTGGAGACACCACTAAAGCCTTGAATGGCTTTACCCAAACGGCCCACCCATGCGTCCTAATTTCACCTCCTTTGCTAATTTGTCCCCTACCACCCCCGGGTGTTACATATAGTTACATAGTTAGTAAGGTTGAATAAAGACACCAGTCCATCCAGTTCAACCTGAGTGAGTGTGTGTCTACAACCCTGACCATTGTCCCTAACCCTGTACATCGCACACTCACAACAGTCCCTACCCTCAATCCAAGGTCCCCATTCATATACCAGGGCCAATTTTGGACAGAAGCCAATTAACCTACCAGCATGTCTTTGGAGTGTGGGAGGAAACCGGAGCACCCGGAGGAAACCCACGCAGGCACAGGGAGAACATGCAAACTCCAGGCAGGTAGTGTCGTGGTTGGGATTCGAACCAACGACCCTTTTTACTGCTAGGCGAGAGTGCTAACCGCTACACCACTGTGCCACCCCATCGCAGATGTGTGTTGCATCACAGATTTCAAATTCCGAGCTACTGGAGGAACCACCTCCAATGAACACGGTATTTTGAACCCCTCCTTAAACCCCGTGGCCAACAACAACGCTGCCTCCTTATCCAGATACTTACTTAGGAAAGGCTGCATCCTTTCCACCTTCACCGGCGTCGTCCCTCTTGTTAACAGAATCCCCAGTACGCTTACCTTTTTTGAAACACCGAGCCAGAGTGTGGGCTCCCCCACACCCTGAGCACTCGTGCTTGAACTTGCACGATCCCCCGAACTTACAGGACCCTTCATTAAACTGCCAGCACACTCCCCATTTTCTGCCGGCCAGTAGTCCTGAGGAGTGGGTACCCCCGGCCCCCCCCTGAAATAACTGAGGCGGGGCCCTAGCTGACGCCATCAGTCTCATCCATAAGCTAATGTCCTTATGGTCGCAACGCAGCTCCGGACGAACCGCTCTGCGTTGACGAAACTGTTCGTCGTACCGTAGCCAAGCAGTTCCCCCATAAACTCTGTGTGCCTCTCCTATAGCATCCATATAACAAAACAACCCCGAACAATGTTCGGGATTCTTTTCGCCAATGACACTGGACGTGATAGCGAATGCCTGTAACCAATTCACAAACGTCCGCGGTATCAATCTATATCTCCTCTTCTCCTCATCCTCCTTCTTGGAATCATTAGGCTTAACCCTATCCAGGTTAAACTTTTCCAATGGCAACAAGGAGAAAATTTCCACATATTCCCCTTTGTAGATTTTTTCTCGCACTTCCTGTTTCAAATGGGCCCCCAGCGGGCCTTCGAAACAGACATATATCTCGCATTTTGCCGCATCGGCCAGCCTGACCACATCCGCCCTACCCTTAGATTCCGTGGCCCCTTTCTCACCTGACGCTTCTTTTCCTGTCACCGGCTCCGTCGTCTGGTCAGCTTGTACCACCGCAGCCGGAGTTGCCACAGGCCCACCCCCTAAGTTCACACCCCCCCCCATCCTTTTCCACACCCTGGGCGTCCCCTTGTGTATCCACTTGTGTATTGCCAAAACGACCTACCAGCGCCCGCAAACCCTCCAATAGCTCCTGGAGCTGTCCCCGGACCCCGAACTGGCGGATACTGTACCCGCCACTTGTTGGTCCGAAGCCTGTCCAACCGCCCACGGCGAAGGTGCCGCCACCCGCCCTGCACTTATCGCCACTACCCCCAACAAACCCTGTAACGCATTGGTAAAGTAAAAATTGTCACTAGACTTACCGGGCTGACCAGGAGTCTTCCCAACAGCCGCCGTCCCGCTCTCCCTCGCCGGTGCTTGCTGCCTTGGCTCCTCCTCTTCATCCGACACCTCATCCTCCGACTGTGCCCTGTGCGCCGGACTGACGCCACAGGCGAATCCCTCCTGGAGGCCTGACAAACTCTCTGCTGTGGAGCCTGTCCCCTGCTGCGATCGGATGGCAATCCACGCTGCCCTGACGTCCCTGCAACTGGGCCAGCCTGCTCCTGATTTCGTCCGCCATCTTGAGATTCCACCTCACCGCCGAGTAAGCTCCGCCCACTCGCGGCGTAGCTCGACCCCCGTCTCGCAGCCGCTCTGTCTCCAGCCATTGCTCTGTCCCTTCCGTCCTCCCCCCCACGCTCGTGGAGAGCTGCTGGAGTGCCAGTCTGGTGTCTCACTCCTGGACCAGCACGCAGGGAAGCAGCGCCATTTTGGCCCGTGGCCCCGCCCGCTGAACCCTGACCTCGGCGTGTAGCACGCCCGGGCCTCGCCGCTGCCTCCTTGTTGCTCCGTTTTGCTGGTGGAACCGATCGCTCTTCCCTCGGACTCCTCTCCATGCGTCCCAGCCTGCGTTCAGGCCCCGGCGAGTAACGCGCCGGAGGCCTTCATCTCCACGCGCGCGCCGATCGGCTCCTCCTCCCTCACCGATCGACTTGTCTCCCCGCCGAGCATCTCTGTCACCTGACTATGCAGCCAGTCCGATCCTCTCACTTCGGCCGCCTGCCTCAACCGCGCAAATAGCTCGTCCACTCCGGCCATTGCTGAGGAGCAGAGAAATTCTGCCTCCTCGTGTCTCTTTACCCCGCACACTGTCCCGTTCTGGCTCCGCCCCTTCCTTTTACCTGTCCACTCCCCCCAACTTTCCTTCTGTCTCCTCCCCCTACCTTTCCCAAATACTTAACCCTATGTGTGTCACTAGACACTGTCATGCCCGGCCCTGCACTATCTTCACTTCTTTCACCGTTCCGGGCCTCACTTTACTCTAATACCCCTAACTAAATTCTAGTGGAACCAAATGCCTTCAGAAGTCACCTGATTAGTAAATAGAGTCCACCTGTGTGTAATTTAATCTCAGCATAAATACAGCTGTTCTGTGAAGCCCTCTGAGGTTTCTTAGTGAACACACATCATCATGAAGGCCAAGGAACACACCAGACAGGTTAGGGATAAAGTTGCAGAGAAATTTAAAGTAGGGTTAGGTTATAAAAAAATATCCCAAGTTTTAAACATCTCATGGAGTACTGTTCAATCCATCATCGGAAAATGGAAAGAGTATGGCACAACTGCAAACCTACCAAGACATGGCTGTCCACCTAAACTGACAGGCTGGGCCTATGATAACTCTGAAGAAGCTGCAGAGATCCACAGTTCAGATGGGAGAATCTGTCCATAGGACAACTATTAGTCGTGCACTCCACAAATCTGGCCTTTATGGAAAAGTGAAGAAGAAAACCATTGTTGAAAGAAATCCATAAGAAGTCCTGTTTGCAGTTTGTGAGAAGCCATGTGGGGGACACAGCAAACATGTGGAACAAGGTGCTCTGGTCAGATGAGACCAAAATTTAACTGTTTGGCCTAAAGGCAAAACGCTATGTGTGGCGGAAAACTAACACTGCATATCACCCTGAACCCACCATCCCCACCTTGAAACATGGTGGTGGCAGCATCATGTTATGGGGGTGCTTTTCTAAAGCAGGGACAGAGAAACTGATCAGAGTTAATGGGCAGATGGATGGAGCCAAATACAGGGCAATCTTAGAAGAAAACCTGTTAGAGTCTGCAAAAGACTTGATACTGGGGCGGAGGTTCACCTTTCAGCAGGACAACGACCCTAAACATACAGCCAGAGCTGCAATGGAATTATTTAGATCAAAGCATATTCATGTATTAGAATGGCCCAGTCAAAGTCCAGACCTAAATCCAATTGAGAATCTGTGGCAAGACTTGAAAATTGTTGTTCACAGAAGCTCTCCATCCAATCTGACAGAGCTTGAGCTACTTTGCAAAGAAGAATGGGCAAAAATGTAATTCTCTAGATGTGCAAAGCTGGTAGAGACATCCCAAAAGGGCCATGGTGGTTCTACAAAGTATTGACTTAGGGGGGCTGAAAACAAATGCACGCCACACTTTTCAGATATTTATTTGTAAAAAAAATTTAAAAAACATTTATCATTTTCCTTCCACTTCACAATTATGCGCCACTTTGTGTTGGTCTATCACATAAAATCGCAATAAACATGACAAAATGTGGAAAATTTCAAGGGGTGTGAATACTTTTTCAAGGCACTGTATGTCATTTGTTAATACAGCTGCAGAAGACAGATTAAATGATAACACTGTCCTTCAGTTTTTTAAAGGCTATGTAAACCCAAACAATTAACTACTTTTAAATGAATATGTGTATTCTGAGCTCTAGCTAATAAATTCTGTGCCCCAAAAAATCTGCTCTATAAATATCACACAAATATAAACAGTATAGATACAAGCATACAGCACAAAAAAAATGATGTGCAATTAGCATAAAAAATATATCATAAACAAATACATTAATCTAATAACTATAAAAAGTGTCCTCATAGGACAGGGGTTGTCAACCCCCAGTCTCCGGCCCACCACCGGGCCGTGGCCCTTCTGCAGCCAGGCCGCGGGTGCGGGCAGCCGGCAAAAGACAGTCTCTGACCATCTCCTGTATTATATCTGCAGTCTCTGACCATCTCCTGTACCATGATTGCAGTCTCTGACCGTCTCTTGTATCATAACTACAGTCTCTGACTATCTATTGTATCATGTCTACAGTTTCTGACCATCTCTTCTATCACGTTTGCAGTCTCTGACCATCTCTTGTATTATGTCTGCAGTCTCTGACCATCTCCTGTACTATGATTGCAGTCTCTGACCATCTCTTGTATCATGTCTGCAGTCTCTGACTGTCTCCTGTACTATGTCTGCAGTCTCTGAGCATCTCCTCTACTATGTCTGCAGTCTCTGACTGTCTCCTGTAGTATGTCTGCAGTCTCTGACCATCTCCTGTATTATATCTGCAGTCTCTGACCATCTCCATGATTGCAGTCTCTGACCGTCTCTTGTATCATAACTACAGTCTCTGACCATCTCTTGTATCATGTCTACAGCCTCTGACCACCTCTTGTATCATGTCTGTGGTCTCTGACCATTACCTGTACTATGTCTTGGGGGCTCTTTCTAACAGACTCTCTAACAGAAGCCCTCTCTGTGTGCATCAGAGAGACTCCCCTCCAGGTCTCATTAGTGTACGCTCTTACTGTAATTTCTTTAGGTGTTAAAACATCATGGGAGGATCCCAGGGTAATGAAGACTTCTTAGGGGAGCATCTCTGTGTTTGAGTCATTGCCATAGAAACATTTGTAAAGGGGAGGAGTTGGTAAGATGACCACACCCATGTGGGGGCGCCAGAAATATTTCTGCACCCAGGCGTCTGTGACCCTAGGATCGGCCCTGCACAAACTGACCACATTTTGGAAAGAAAACACCCCAACATATATTCTATGATGCATGGGCTGCAGATGGTACTCTGATGGGCTGCAGGAGGGAGGGAGTGTTCTTGCTGGCATCATTTTACAATGCACTGGTGGGGAAGTGGTTAAAATCCATACCAGACCCAAAGTGTCCCCCCACACCGTTTTTTACCCAATTTTTTTAAATGTTCATTCTTTTTTGTAGAATAATCTGTCAAACAGGTGCAGAAAAATTGGGCCTTGGGTGTTGGTCATGCCTGAACACTGTAACCCCTCACAGTTACTCTTGTTGGGCGCAGGAACGGGCCCTGCTGTTAAAAATGTGTTCAATAGTTGAAATGACATGCCCCTGTCAAACAGGTACATAAAAATTGGGTCTTGGGTGTTGGTGGTGCCCCAAACCAAAAATATTGTTGAAAGCTAGCATAATCAAGATTCAGGAATAGGATAGGCAGCATAGGCAGTCTTTAAGGGATACAAATAAGGGGGGATCCCTCTCGCTATCAAAGTGAACGATGAGTGAGTATGTTTATAGTAAATAATAAATAGCTGCTAGACCTGAAAAATGTATACAGTGCACTTCCAGTGGGTACAATATAAAGAGTGATCAGCGCAACTTATTAACAGCTGTGTGTATCTTAAAATGAATGTGTGAATATTGCTCTGTAAATATTGCTATGCAAACAAATAACTACTGTATGTACAACTTCAATAAACAATGATATACTAGTAATCCTGTATGAGTAAATATGCGTAAACGCATGCAATAACAAATACTATATATAAGGTTATAAGGGATCCCCTGATGAAGTCACGTGATGTGACGCAATGCATAGGAAAGTAACCAAACTACGAGAAAAACAGAAGTGACGTAAAGAGGCGCCTGTAATGCAGTGTAAATTACAGATCTCCTGTTTTTAACTCTTATCGTTGTAAGTACCCATTTGGCTGTTTAATACTACAGGAGACATTCAGAGACTGCAGACATAGTACAGGAGATGGTCAGAGACTTCAGACATAGTACAGGAGATGGTCAGAGACTGCAGACATAGTACAGGAGATGGTCAGAGACTGCAGACATGATACAAGAGATGGTTAGAGACTGTAGATATGATACAAGAGATAGTCAGAGACTGTAGTTATGATACAAGAGACTCCATAGTACAGGAGATGGTCAGAGACTGCAGACATAGTACAGGAGATGGTCAGAGACTTCAGACATAGTACAGGAGATGGTCAGAGACTGCAGATATACTACAGGAAACAGTCAGGGACTGCAGACATACTACAGGAGATGGTCAGAGACTAAGACATAGTACAGGAGATGGTCAGAGACTGCAGACATAGTACAGGAGATGATCAGAGACTGCAAACATAGTACAGGAGATGATCAGAGACTGCGCTACGAACATAGTACAGGAGATGGTCAGAGACTGCAGACATAATACAGGAGATAGTCAAAGACTGCAGACATAGAACAGGAGATGGTCAGAGACTGCAGACATGATACAAGAGGTGGTCAGAGGCTGTAGACATGATACAAGAGATGGTCAGAGACTATAGTTATGATACAAGAGACGGTCAGAGACTGCAATCATGGAGATGGTCAGAGACTACAGATATAATACAGGAGATGGTCAGAGACTGCAGACATACTACAGGAGACAGTCAGAGACTGCAGACATAGTACAGGAGATGGTCAGAGACTGCAGACATACTACAGGAGACAGTCAGAGACTGCAGACATAGTACAGGAGATGGTTAGAGACTGCAGATATACTACAGGAGACAGTCAGAGACTGCAGACATACTACAGGAAACAGTCAGAGACTGCAGACATAGTACAGGAGATGGTTAGAGACTGCAGATATACTACAGGAGACAGTCAGAGACTGCAGACATAGTAGAGGAGATGCTCAGAGACTGCAGACATAGTACAGGAGACAGTCAGAGACTGCAGACATGATACAAGAGACGGTCAGAGACTGCAATCATAGTACAGAAGATGGTCAGAGACTGCAGACATAATACAGGAGATGGTCAGAGACTGCAGACATAATACAAGAGATGGTCAGAGACTGCAGACGTGATAGAAGAGATGGTCAGAGACTGTAGTTATGATACAAGAGAAGGTCAGAGACTGCAATCATGGTACAGGAGATGGTCAGAGACTGCAGATATAATACAGGAGATGGTCAGAGACTGCAGACATACTACAGGAGACATTCAGAGACTGCAGACATAGTACAGGAGATGGTCAGAGACTGCAGACATAGTACCGGAGATGGTCAGAGACTTCAGACATAGTACAGGAGATGGTCAGAGATTGCAGACATAGTACAGGAGATGGTCAGAGACTGCAGACATGATACAAGAGATGGTTAGAGACTGTAGATATGATACAAGAGATAGTCAGAGACTGTAGTTATGATACAAGAGACTCCATAGTACAGGAGATGGTCAGAGACTGCAGACATAGTACAGGAGATGGTCAGAGACTTCAGACATAGTACAGGAGATGGTCAGAGACTGCAGATATACTACAGGAGACAGTCAGAGACTGCAGACATACTACAGGAAACAGTCAGAGACTGCAGACATAGTACAGGAGATGCTCAGAGACTGCAGACATAGTAAAGGAGACAGTCAGAGACTGCAGACATGATACAAGAGACGGTCGGAGACTGCAATCATAGTACAGAAGATGGTCAGAGACTGCAGACATAATACAGGAGATGGTCAGAGACTGCAGACATAATACAAGAAATGGTCAGAGACTACAGACATGATAGAAGAGATGTTCAGAGACTGTAGACATGATACAAGAGATAGTCAGAGACTGTAGTTATGATACAAGAGACGATCAGAGACTACAATCATGGTACAGGAGATGGTCAGAGACTGCAGATATAATACAGGAGATGGTCAGAGACTGCAGACATACCACAGGAGACATTCAGAGACTGCAGACATAGTACAGGAGATGGTCAGAGACTGCAGACACAGTACAGGAGATGGTCAGAGACTTCAGACATAGTACAGGAGATGGTCAGAGACTGCAGACATGATACAAGAGATGGTTAGAGACTGTAGATATGATACAAGAGATGGTCAGAGACTGTAGTTATGATACAAGAGACTCCATAGTACAGGAGATGGTCAGAGACTGCAGACATAGTACAGGAGATGGTCAGAGACTTTAGACATAGTACAGGAGATGGTCAGAGACTGCAGATATACTACAGGAGACGGTCAGAGACTGCAGACATACTACAGGAGACAGTCAGAGACTGCAGACATACTACAGGAGACAGTCAGAGACTGCAGACATAGTACAGGAGATGCTCAGAGACTGCAGACATAGTACAGGAGACAGTCAGAGACTGCAGACATGATACAAGAGACGGTCAGAGACTGCAATCATAGTACAGAAGATGGTCAGAGACTGCAGACATAATACAGGAGATGGTCAGAGACTGCAGACATAATACAAGAGATGGTCAGAGACTGCAGACGTGATAGAAGAGATGGTCAGAGACTGTAGACATGATACAAGAGATAGTCAGAGACTGTAGTTATGATACAAGAGACGGTCAGAGACTGCAATCATGGTACAGGAGATGGTCAGAGACTGCAGATATAATACAGGAGATGGTCAGAGACTGCAGATATACTACAGGAGACATTCAGAGACTGCAGACATAGTACAGGAGATGGTCAGAGACTTCAGACATAGCACAGGAGATGGTCAGAGACTGCAGACATAGTACAGGAGATGGTCAGAGACTGCAGACATGATACAAGAGATGGTTAGAGACTGTAGATATGATACAAGAGAAGGTCAGAGACTGTAGTTATGAAACAAGAGAATCCATTCCTTTCTCCACCAGGGATGGCGCTAGGCTGTGTGGCTTTCCCTCTGGTGGTGCAGGGTATCGGGGTTCTCTCTCTGATGGTGTTCTCTCAGCACTGTCCTCTCCCTCTGGAGTCCTGGGTGTACTTCCCTGAAAGCTTTCCCAGGCTCCTGTCTCTCTCTCTCTCTCTCTCTCTCCCATTCAGCTGAGCATGCTGTGAGGGCTGCAGTTTCCACATTACAATGGGGCTGCTAGTCCTCAGGACTATATGTCCCACAATCCTCTTCTCTGCTCCTTTTTGTATTTTATTTCTTCCCTGGCTCATATGAAGGCGGGGGAAGACACATAGTGGGCAGCTGTGCTGGCAAGCACCGCTCACTAGTACAGCAGCATGCGAGGAGGAGAGGGAGGGAGAGGGAGAGGGGAAAGAAGAGCATGCGGCTGCAGTGGCGTCTCTAGGGTTGGGGTCACCCCACCAACTATAGTCGTCCCTCAATACAGACCCCCCCTCCACTAAGTATAGACCCCCTCCATCAGTGCAGAAGCCGCACTACGTATAAACCCCTCCCTTAGTACAGATCTTCCTCAGTACAGACTTTCCTCCATTAGTATAGACCCCCCAGGACAAACCACCCCCCTCCATTAGTACAGACCCCCTCAGGAAAACCCCCCTCCATTAGTACAGACCTCCCCGGGAGAGACCCCCCACCATTAGTACAGACTCCCACCAGGACAGACCCCCCTCCATTAGTACAGACCCCCCCAGGACGGGCCCCCCTCCATTAGTACAGAGCCCCAGGACAAACCACCCCCCTCCATTAGTACAGACCCCCCAGGACAAACCACCCTCCATTAGTACAGGCCCCCCTCCATTAGTACAGGACCCCCCAGGACAGACCCCCCCCATTAGTACAGACCCCCCCAGGACAAACCCCCCTCCATTAGTACAGATCCCCCTCCATTAGTACAGACCCCCCAGGATAAACCCCCCTCCATTAGTACAGACCCCCCCAGGACAGACCCCCCCTCCATTAGTACAGACCCCCCCAGGACAGGCCCCCCTCCATTAGTACAGACCCCCAGGACAGACCCCCCTCCATTAGTACAGACCCCCCCAGGACAGACCTCCCCCTGCATTAGTACAGACCCCCCCCAGGACAAACCACCCTCCATTAGTACAGACCCCCCTCCATTAGTACAGGACCCCCCAGGACAGACCCCCCCATTAGTACAGACCCCCCAGGACAAACCCCCCTCCATTAGTACAGACCCCCCCAGGACAGACCCTCCTCCATTAGTACAGACCCCCCAGGACAAACCCCCCTCCATTAGTACAGACCCCACTAGGACAGACCCCCCCTCCATTAGTACAGACCCCCCATTAGTACAGACCCCCCTCCATTAGTAGAGACCCCCATTAGTACAGACCCCCCTTCCATTAGTACAGACCCCCCAGGACAGACCCCCCTCCATTAGTACAGACCCCCAGGACAGATCCCCCTTCCATTAGTACAGACCCCCCCGGACAGACCCCCCTCCATTAGTACAGACCCCCAGGACAGACCCCCCTTCCATTAGTACAGACCCCCAGGACAGACCCCCCTTCCATTAGTACAGACCCCCCAGGACAGACCCCCCCTCCATTAGTACAGACCCCCCAGGACAGACCCCCCCATTAGCACAGACCCCCAGGACAGACCCCCCTCCATTAGTACAGACCTCCCCAGGACAGGCCCCCCTCCATTAGTACAGACCCCCAGGACAGACCCCCCTTCCATTAGTACAGACCCCCCAGGACAGACCCCCCCTCCATTAGTACAGACCCCCCAGGACAGACCCCCCCATTAGCACAGACCCCCAGGACAGACCCCCCTCCATTAGTACAGACCCCCCAGGACAGACCCCCCTCCATTAGTACAGACCCCCCAGGACAGACTCCCCCTCCATTAGTACAGACCCCCCTCCATTAGGGTACATAAAAACACCCGGACGGCAGCTGGAGAGGAGAGGACAGTGTGCAGCCGCACCGCCCGGGTGGAGAACAGTTCACAGCAGGCAGGAGTGAGAGACACAGAGAGGAGGAGGAGGAGAAGAACATGTGTCAGGCACGGACTGCCCCCCCCCAGCGACTTCACTGCGCGGCTGGTCTCTCTCCACACAGAGACCAGCTGCTCCACCTCCGATCTCATCTCCGGCTGCTCTCCTTCTCTGACAGGAGGAGGGAGGGGGAGGGGCTTCAGCAGGAAACACAGTGGCGGTGACTGGCGGTGAGAGCTGCCTCTGGACACGGATAAGAGGAGGAGGAGGGAAGGGAGCACTCTGGCGCTTCAGCGCGCCCACCTCTCTGGCGCCCGGGTGCACTGCACCCCGAGCACTCGCCTAGGAACGGCCCTGAGTTGGGGGTAATTCCACTGTCCTGGTGCTCCAGGACCTTCAAAAGTGTGATAGGTAGGAATGAAATGTGTAATTTATACTCCTAGAAAGCCTGATGGTGCTCCCTGCATGTTGAGCCTCCGTATGTGGCCAGGCTGTGAAAAAGTCTCACACATGTGGTATCGCCATACTTAGGAGGAGTAGCAGAATGTACAGTATTTTGGGTTTTATTTGGAAGTATGCTGTGTGTGAGAAATAACTTGTTATTCTGACAATTTTGTGTACAAAAAAATAAATTTCTTAATTTTCCCAAGAATTGTGGAAAAAAATTACATCCCTAAAAAACTCACTATGCCTCTTACTAAATACTTTGTACTGTCCTGACATTGCAGGGCCTCAAGAAATGAGATAGGCCGTCAGTATATCAGGTGTGATCAAATTATGATTTGCACCATAGCTTGTAGACTCTATAACTTTCACACAGACTAAATAATATCCACTAATTTGGGTTATTTTTACCAAAGATATGTAGCAGTATACATTTTGGCCTAAATTTATGAACAAAAATTGCTTATTTGCAAAATTTTATTATAAAAATGTTTGCTTTTTTTTACTTCATCTACTTCACTATCACACAAAAAAACCCAGTGGTGATTAAATACCATCAAAAGAAAGCTCTATTTGTGGAAAAATAATGATAAAAATAAAATGTGTATCATGACTGAGTATTTGTCATTCAAAGTGTGAGAGCATTGGATGATGAAAATTGGCCTGGGCAGGAAGGGGTGAATGTGTCCTGTATTGAAGTGGTTAAGGGAAACCCTATGACAGAATTAAGAAAAAAAAACAGTGTGGGGTCCATCCCCAAAATCCATACCAGGCCCTTTGGGTCTGGTATAGATTTTAAGGGGAACTCCACGCCAAAATAAAGAAAAAAACAGTGCGGGGTCCCCCCCCAAAATCCATACCAGGCCCAAAGAGAGGGGACGAGCCAGCGCCCCCCCCCCCGAACCACACCAGGCCACTTGCCTTCAACATAGGGAGGGTGCTTTGGGCTGCCCCCCATAGCGACTTGTCCCCATGTTGATGGGGACATAGGGCCTCTTCCCGACAACCCTGGCCGGTGTTTGTCAGGGTCTGTGGGTTGGGGGCGTATTGGAATCTAGAAGCCCCCTTTAATCACTTAAGGAGCAAAAAGATTTGCCCCCTTAATGACCAGGCCATTTTTTTGTTATACGGCACTGCGTTGCTAACTGACAATTGCACGGTCGTGCGACACTGTGCCCTAACATAATTGACGTCCTTTTTTTCCCACAAATAGAGCTTTCTTTTGGTGGTATTTGATCACCTCTACGTTTTTTAATTTTTTTGCACAATAAACAAAAAAATAGCGTCAATTTAAAAAAATAATAATATTTTTTTTTACTTTTTGCTATAATATCCAAAAAAATGTATTAAAAAAAAAACAAATGTCTTCAACAGTTTAGACCAATATGTATTCTTCTACATATTTTTGGTAAAAAATCGCAATAAGTGTATATTGGCTGGTTTGCACAAAAGTTATAGCGTCTACAAAATAGGGGATAGATTTATGGCATTTTTATTATTTTTTTATTTTTTTTATAAGGATCTGGGATCCTTTTAAAAAAATTTTTGATAGCAATGGTGGTGATTTGCGATTTTAATGGTACTGCGAAATTGCGGCGGACAGATCGGACACTTTTGACAGTTTTTTGGGACCAGTGACATTTATACAGCGATCAGAGCTAAAAATAGCCACTGATTACTGTAAAAATGTCACTGGCAGGGAAGGGGTTAACACTAGGGGGGCGATACAGGGGTTAAGTGTTCCCTAGGGAGGTGTTTTCTAACTATGGGGGCAGTGTACTGACTAGAAAAAACCACGAGAGGCAGATTTTGACAAGTTCTTTATTAAAAAAGGAAAGAAAAAAAGGGTCCCGCAATGTCCATCCATCTTCAATAGCGCCGCCCGACGGAACCCGAAAATAGAAATTTTTAAAAAGCTCCGCCTCGATGGGAGGCCTCCTGGTGACTGCTGTCTCTTGGCTTTGACAGCTGTTATATAGGCAAGGGTAGGGCCATTCGGTGATGTAACCGAGTGATCCCGCCCCCTTTTGATGTCATGTGATGTCAGAGGGGGCGGGGTCACCCGGTTACATCAGCGGCGGCCCCGCCCTTGCCTATATAACAGCTGTCAAAGCGAAAAGACAGCAGTTGCCGGGAGGCCTCCCATCTAGTTTTTTTTTGTTTTTTCTATTTTTCAGGTCTGTTAGGCGTCGTGATTGATAGTGGATGTACATCGCCGGACACTTTTTCTTTTCTTTTTTAAAAAAAAGAATTGTCAAAATCAGTCTCTTGTGGTTTTTACTTTTTGACACTTTTTTTGGTGAATGGGTAGAGGTACAATTTACCCGATACCCATTCACATGGGGGGGGGGGCAGGATCTAGGGGCCCCCTTGTTAAAGGGGGCTTCCAGATTGCGATAAGCCCCCCGCCCGCAGACCCCCACAACCACCGGCCAGGGTTGTTGGGAAGAGGCCCTTGTCCCCATCAACATGGGAACAAGGTGCTTTGAGGGGCACCCCAAAGCACCCTCCCCATGTTGAGGGCATGTGGCTTGGTATGGTTCAGGGGGGGTGCTCGCTCGTCCCCCCCCAATCTTGAGTTGCCATGTTGCATGCTCGGATAAGGGTCTGGTATGGATTTTGGGGGGGACCCCATGCCAATTTTTTTTTTAATTTTGGCGTGGAGTTACCCTTAAAATCCATACCAGACACGAAGGGCCTGGTATGGACTAGGGGGGACCCCATGCCATTTTTTTCATTGATTTTTCATCTATATTGCCGGGAGCCGGAAATACATTACAACCGCAAGCAAGTTTAGATGACATTTTTTCCTTAGAAATGTCATTATTGCTGCGGCACTGTTCTACACATCGCACAGATGTGGAACTTCACAGGCAAACTAAGGGGATCCCCCAGGCACGATATTTAAAGGAATATTTCATTTTTATTGTGTCACTTTAAGCATCATTAAAATCACTCCTCCTGAAAAAACGATGCATCGATACATGTCCCCTGGGGCAGGACCCGGGTCCCCATACACTTTTTATGGAAATAACTTGCATATAAACCTTTACAATGAGGACTTGTGATTTTTCATGCTCGTGTCCCATAGACTTTGATAGGGTTTGCATGTTCGCTAGAATTTTTTACCTGTTCGAGATGTTCTGGTGCGAAGCGAACCAGGGGGTGTTCGGCCCATTAATTTAATATTACCTTTATGAACCTACAAAGCACACAAAAATTGTACCTAAATACTTTGACACTTTCTTCATTGTTGAATATTTGAAACAAGGAATGTAAAATGTTTGTACTTATTGATAATGTATGCTTTACTGGTAAAGCCTTAAAGAGGAACTGCAGTCTGCTCACATAGATTGTAATAAAAACATCTTTGCCATTCTGAAGCTTCCCTCCAACCACTTTGCATATTATTTTATATATACTGTGATTCTGTACTTGTTAAATATGCTGCAAAAATCTCCCTCTACTAAGTCTGGCTGCATCCATTTTAACTGTGGGCAGCTGAAGCTGCTGCCTGTTCACTTCCTGAATTTACACAGACACCGGGGCACACCTCCAGCTCTTCAGCTCTGCAGCTCTCATTGGCCATTTTATGACTCACCCCCCCTCCCTTCCTGGCAAACTCTCACAAGAGTGAGAGAGAGAGCTGTGCATGATGTCATTAACATAGGCTGTATAAGGTATTTACTGGCAGAAAAAAAATGTTTTACTATCCAAAGTTAAAACAACAAGGGCAGAAGATTTAGTAAAGTTGAAAAAAAATGACTGAAGGTCCGCTTTCATGAATGCAGAACAGCTTTACCCACAAAGACAGTTACCTGCTAGCCCAGCCAAAAGGCAAGAGCGATATTAAGACATTAAACCAAAAATTAAACATTAACTATATTGCAGCTTACCAATTCCTAGATGTGATGGCTGCATTAGTTTTCTTTTTTAGACTTTCTGGGTTTTATTTTCACCTAGTGATCCAGCCAATAAGTCACCTGCTTTTCAACAAAACAAGCTCTTATGCAAATGTATCAGTTAAGGATGTTGAGAAAAAACATTCACCGCTGACAGGGGTGCTTACAATGATCAGCTTTTATTTATTCATGACAAACTTTTATCCCAAAAGAAAAAAAAAAACCTATTTGCTGTAACAGCATAAGTAACCACATTGTGAGCTGGAGTTTGACTTTAATTTGCTAGTGTATCTAAATCTGCTAGTACAGCTAACATTCTTCTCACCCCAGATTAATAATGATGCTGTCTGCTATACCCCTATGCTCCTTCATCCAGAGTGGGGGCACGCTAATACAGGAAGTGTGCATTGGCCAGATCACCAGGAGAAAACAGAGGGAAAGAAGCCTAAATGAAGGCAGCCACCACATCTAAGGATTGGTAAGCTATAATATATTACATTTATGGTTGTGGGTTTATTATCACTTTAAGTATGTTCCCCTTTATTACGATTGTGTTCCTAGAGCTGAATGCATATTCTAAGATGGATCCTATGTGCTTTACAATTTGTAGATAGATAGATAGATAGATAGATAGATAGATAGATAGATAGATAGATAGATAGATAGATAGATAGATAGATAGATAGAATAATTTTAAGAAATAATTACACATACAAGCACAGTATGTGTGTCACATTTGTATTAATTATATTTTTAAAAAATCAGAATAAAAAAGTTCTTTTATGAAAAAAATAAAAACAAATCTGTGCTTTTAAGATATGCTACTGCATGTTTCAAGATACAAGGAAGCTGTGAAACCCATTTAGATGAAGAAAAAAGATAAATTAAAAAGGACTCCAAGGAGCTTGAGATCTACTTTACTTTATCAACTCTCACTAGAAGGACACAACAGGGCTACTTTTTCATAGAAACCTTTTTTCTGAATGATTTTTTAGCTAACTGGTCAAGCCCTGCAGATTTTTCTTTTGCCATCATTAAATTGTAACTCAATTAAAACAACCACAGCTGCTTATATCCTCTTTTGTGTGTTAAATTAATTTTTAGAAATGTTTGTGTTTAAGTGGTATTAAAGGTTTGGCTTTTTAAACATGTCATACTTGCCTGCTCTGTGCAATGGTTTTGCACAGAGCAGCCCTGATCCTCTTCTTCTTGTGTCCCTCACTGGCGTTTCTGGCTCTTCCCCCTTGAATAGTGCCCCCAATAGCAAGCCGCTTGCTATGGGGGCACTGGTGCATGCTCGCTTCTGAACCCTGCTTTCCATAACACATTCCTTATAAAGGTAATTTGACACCAAACGCATGGGTGTTCTGGCGTGCGCCAAGGCGCATCCATGCGCACCCTTGTGCACTCAATATGCACCAGTGTGATATCCTGTGGCCATTTAAAGTACTGGCTGGGAGGCCAGAACTTTGAGCATCTCTGTTGCGGACAGTGCCCTGACAAGTGCATAATGGTGAAACAAATATACAGTATCTCACAAAAGTGAGTACACCCCTTACATTTTTGTAAAAATGTTATTATATCTTTTCATGTGACAACACTGAAGAACGCCCCAGTAAAAGTCTGACGCATAGGGTGGGTTACGAATGTCTTGCAGCACCTCTAACAAAGGGAATTCGCTAACTTTTGCCATGCTTGATTTGTTCATTTGAAATGTGAGTACATTTGTCTATTAAGTTTTAATAAAAGTTCTCCTATGGTTTTACGCGATGGGCATACCTTCTTTCCTTTACATGTAAATATCACACCATAATATGCAAGTAAAGTTTGGGGGATATCCTTGATTGCTACACAGTAGCAGACACTGTGACCATCCATACCCCTGCAGGGGAAAGGAGAATCCGGTGAGTGCAAGCATTGTCAGAGCATGCAGACAAGGCACTAATTAAAGATCCAGCACCTGGATAAGAAGTTTTCCTACAGATATTTGACCCTCAAAGATTGAACACTACAAAATACTCCAAAAAGAACTTGTTTTTTCATAAACGGAACTTTTCCTATCTAACTAATACTGGTCACAGCACAAGAGTCACTATTTATGATGGATAATTTGCACAATGTTGTATGGATTTGTATGATTTAACACTGGTCACTTTAGTGATGCTGCACTATGCACTTTTGTTGAATAATCGAAGCACCTTAGGTTGCAATTGTACTTTTAACAGTAAAGATTAGGCACCAGTCACATATTTATTCATTTTTGGCACACACACTTTAAGAATTATAAAGTCATTATAAAGAGAGTTTTTTTTTTTTTGTCTCCATAAGGGCAGCGCCATATTATTCCTGTTTTCCTTTTTTTCATTTTTTTCCTTTTTCCTTTTTTTCTTTTTTCTTTTTTTCTTTTTAACACTTTCCACCTAGATGATATTGTATCCATATCCATAACTACTTTATTATGTATGCACCTTTGTTGAACAATTGGAGCACCAGTTGTTGTATTTTCACTTCTAATAGAAATATTCGCCACCAGTCACAGTTTTATTCAATTTTTGAACACATACAGGTTTTAGAAGCAATTCTATAAGGACACTAGGCAATACATTTACTACAAAGAAGAAAATATCTTTTTGTCTCCATAAGGGCAGCGCCATACTACTCCTGCTTTTTTACCATTTTCTAATACTTTCCACTTAGGTGATATTGTATTGTTTTTAACACTTTCCACCTAGATGATATTGTATCCATATCCACAACTACTTTATTACCTAATTTAAAGGGCACTATGCATCTTTGTTGAACAATTGGAGCACCAGTTGTTGTATTTTCATTTCATTTTTAATAGAAATATTCAGCACCAGTCACAGTTTTATTCAACTTTTGAACACATACAGGTTTTAGAAGCAATTCTATAAGGACACTAGGCAATACATTCACTACAAAGAAGAAAAAAAAATTTTGTCTCCATAAGGGCAGCACCATACTACTCCTGCTTTTTTACCATTTTCTAATACTTTCCACTTAGGTGGTATTGTATGTGTAGAGGCAGCAGCCATATCCATAACTAAAACATTCAATTCATTGCGCTGATTTACCCCATACACCTACTGAAGAAATTACACTTTGCCACAATGTAAAGTAGTGAGTGTACAGCTTTTATAACAGTGTAAATTTGCTGTCTCCTCAAAAAAAACTCAACACACAGCCATTAATGTCTAAACCACTGGCAACAAAAGTGAGTACACCCCTAAGTGAAAATGTCCAAATTGGGCCCAATTAGCCATTTTCCCTCCCCAGTGTCATGTGACTCGTTAGTGTTACAAGGTCTGAGGTGTGAATGGGGAGCAGGTGTGTTCAATTTGGTGTTATCGCTCTCACTCTCTCATAGTGATCACTGGAAGTTCAACATGGCACCTCATGGCAAAGAACTCTCTGAGGATTTGAAAAAAAAGAATTGTTGCTATACATAAAGATGGCCTAGGCTATAAGAAGATTGCCAAGACCCTGAAACTGAGCTGCAGCATGGTGGCCAAGACCATACAGCGGTTTAATGGACAGGTTCCACTCAGAACAGACCTTGCCATGGTTGACCAAAGAAGTTGAGTGCACATGCCCAGCGTCATATCCAGAGGTTGTCTTTTGGAAATAGATGTACCAGTGCTGCCAGCATTGCTGCAGAGGTTAATGGGTGGGAGAGGGGGGGTCAGCCTCTCAGTGCTCACGCCGCACACTGCATCAAATTGGTCTGCATGGCTGACGTCCCAGAAGGAAGCCTCTTCTAAAGATGATGCACAAGAAAGCCCACAAACAGTTTGCTGAAGGCAAGCAGACTAAGGACTTGGATTACTGGAACCACGTCCTGTGGTTTGATGAGACCAAGATAAACTTATTTGGTTTAGATGGTGTCAAGCGTGTGTGGCGGCAACCAGGTGAGGAGTACAAAGACAAGTGTGTCTTGCCTACAGTTAAGCATGGTGGTGGGAGTGTCATGATCTGGGGCTGCATGAGTGCTGCCGGCATTGGGGACCTACAGTTCATTGAGGGAACCATGAATGCCAACATGTACTGTGACATACTGAAGCAGAGCATGATCCCCTCCCTTCGGAGCAGGGCAGTATTCCAACATGATAACGACCCAAAACACACCTCCAAGATGACCACTGCCTTGCTAAAGAAGCTGAGGGTAAAGGTGATGGACTGGCCAAGCATTTCTCCAGACCTCAACCCTATTGAGCATCTGTGGGGCATCCTCAAATGGAAAGTGGAGAAGCACAAGGTCTCTAACATCCAACAGCTCCGTGATGTTGTCATGGAGGAGTGAAAGAGGACTCCAGTGACAACCTGTGAAGCTCTGGTGAACTCCATGCCCAAGAGGGTTAAGGCAGTGCTGGAAAATAATGGTGGCCACACAAAAAATTGACACTTTGGGCCCAATTTGGAAATTTTCACTTAGGGATGTACTCACTTTTGTTGCCAGTGGTTTTGACATTAATGGCTGTGTGTTGAGTTATTTTGAGGGGACAGCAAATTTGCACTGTTATAGAAGCTGTACACTCACTACTTTACGTTGTAGCAAAGTGTCATTTCTTCAGTGTTGTCACATAAAAAGATATAATAAAATATTTACAAAAATGTGAGGGGTGTACTCACTTTTGTGAGATACTGTATATACTCGCGCTGGAAGTGAATGTAAAGAATAATACCGGTGATTGCAGCTGCTTTACACAAAGTGCTATTATTCACTTGACTAATTAAAATGTATATAATTACAGCGCTCGCAATAAACAAATTGATAAGTGAAAAACTATTGACAAAAAACATCCATATGCGTTGTGAAAAAAATGTGCTCCAATAATATAGTGCAGTTGTGCTCTAAACTTCAGGTGCACCACACACCCCTCCAGGCTCAACACTCGCCGAAAGGAATGGACCTCTAGCTTTTCAGTCTAGGGGTCGTTCAGGCTAGAGCACTGGCCATCAATGGCATAAGGCTCCATTGGAGATCTCCCTCAATTGTGATGATCACATGTGGAAAAGGTCACCCAAAAAATGAAAAGAGAGACTGATAGTGAAGTACAGTTTGGCTATACTTTAATGAACAAACATAGACAGGTACGTACAAGCTAAAAGCATTGTTCAAGCATCAAATGACAAGGATCAACATCAGGAAATGCCGTATGCGGCGTGCGTTCCACTGAAACCGAAAGTGACGGAAATCATGTCAATGCGCTTCGCCCTCCCACAAGGTGTAATCAAGGACCTCATTTCCGGTTGACAGAGCCGGGTTTAAATACAAGAGAACAGTCTCCTCCCTCTTGTTTGGCCAATCAAAGAATTGTGGAGGCCATTTTGCGGGTTAGCCAAAATATGTATCCAACAATGGATGATGAATTCCTATATAGTATTATTGGACATTTTTTTGGTTGGACCAAACGTCTCATACAAAATGTAATGGCTATTTCCTGACAGACTCCATGGCAGCCTAGGTGTGGGTTAACCCCGCCTTTTCTCCAATGCTATAGGACCCCACTCCCATAAATTTGAGCTTA